>NW_026991711.1:9072500-9372500 GCF_029215605.1 Mirounga angustirostris
TGATTATTTGAAAAGATGAACAAAATTGATAAAGCCCTAGCCAGAAAAAAAAAGAGAGAACATACATGACCAGTATCAGAAATGAAAGAGGAATTATTACTAAAGACCCTGTAGGTATTAGAGGGATAAAGAGGACTATTAGGAATAACTTTATGCCAACAAAACCAACAACTTAGATAAAACGGACAAACTAAAATTTGACAGAATTAAAGGGAATCAAGACAACTCCATAATCACCGTAAGAGATTTTTTTTTTCTAAAGATTTTATTTATTTATTTGACAGAGAGAGACACAACGAGAGAGGGAACACAAGCAGGCGGAGTGGGAGAGGGAGAAGCAGGCTTCCCGTGGAGCAGGGAGCCCAACGCGGGGCTCGATCCTAGGACCCTGGGATCATGACCTGAGCCAAAGGCAGACGCTTAACGACTGAGCCACCCAGGCACCCCTACTGCTAGAGATTTTTAATACCCCTCAGAAAACAGGAGAGATCACTTCCCAACTTGTCTTAGGAGACCTGCATAGCCCTAATGCCAACACCTGAAAAAGATATTATGAAAAAATTATAGGCCAATCACCCATAAAAAATAGACACAAAGTGAAACCCCCCAACACACCGAGAATTACGAATTTACATAATATTCTGCGAAACAAGTTGATTTGGCAGATGAACAAGTAAGGTTTTACAAAATGGTCAAAGAAGCCTAGAACATAATCCCAGTTCTACCTCTTACTAGCTATCAACTTTCCACAAGCAACCTATCCCCTCTGAGCCTCAATTTCTTTACCTATAAAATAAGGATAAGTGTACCTACCACAAAAAAATCCTTTATTACTGTGAGTTCAAAAGAAAGAAATGAAAAGCTGTAGTTTCTGTCACAGGGCCACCACACTGCAATTTCGAAAACTGTGTATTGCACTCTAGGTGAACAGCACCCTCTTAAATTGTGCAGGACACAACCTACTCAGTGGTACCTGGAGACCCTGTTGGGTGCTCTAAAATTTTAACAAGAGGGGGGCGCCTGGGTGGCTCAGTCGTTAAGCGTCTGCCTTCGGCTCAGGTCATGATCCCAGGGTCCTGGGATCGAGCCCCGCATCGGGCTCCCTGATCTGCGGGAAGCCTGCTTCTCCCTCTCCCACTCCCTCTGCTTGTGTTCCCTCTTTCGCTGTGTCTCTTTCTGTCAAAATAAATAAATCTTAAAAAATAAATAAATAAATAAAATAAAATAAAATAAAATAAAATTTTAACAAGAGAAAGCCACAATGTTATATGGTAGAAAACTAAGCATTTAATCGAGAAAGATGAATTCATGTCTCTGCAAAACTACAAAATAGTGGTATGTTATTCTAGTGACCTCATGAATCATTTCTAAGCTACCACATACTTATCTGCAATACCTGTATTTTACAGCATTCTTAGATTTTTCAAAGCTCTCAAAATGCCCAGGTTGTGTGTGAAGTTTCCAGTGGTAACCCATTAATGAACTAAATGTCCTCTGCCCAAAGTTATATTTTAACTACAATGACAGACAACACCACGGCAATGTTCCTTGTTCAGCATTATAAAAGGAAACGGTGTTTAATGGCAAGCTTAAACAAGATATATTGTTTTCTGATTATTTTCACATGTGAAATTAAGCCTCCTTCCTTACCTGATTTGTGTTTCAAATTTGTGGTCACCCCATCAAATTCAGATTTATCGATTTCCCATGCGAGAGGTAGCTTGCCCAGGCTATTGGATAAGTTTTCCAAGCTATTTTCTTCATTGTAGATGATTTCTGATGTACTCGTTGGGATGCCAATGTATCTTGATGGATTCTTTCCAGCAGATAAAGAGGTACTATCAGGGAGGCAAGAAGAGCGGGTTGAATTTGGAGTTTTATAGATTGAGGTTGCCTGGTTGAGAAAGGCATAGTCTGAACAGATGGCATAAATTTTCTCCCGAGTGTGGGTCACTGGACAGCTCCACGGGTAATGACCATCTCCTTTGGGACCCAAGGGTGCCCCCGAGGCACGAGTGCAGAAAGACTGGACAGCACCTTGTAGATTCTCTTCAGGAGACTTTCTCTCAGATTTGTGCTCACCATTTCCAGAATCATTTGCCCTTTCTGCTTCTGCAATGTTAGGCATTGAATGCAACTAGGAAAGTTCTGTTACGAAGGAGAAGTTGCAACTCTTTCTATGACTTGAAAACCAACCGTGACAATTGTTTACAGCATTCTACAGAAACTTGAGAGCTGCAAGATGGGCTCCTAAGAAAAGAGGGAGGAGAAAGAAACATCAACAATCCACTAGACACTACAAAAGCACTAAAAAAATGAATCAAGTATTTCACATGCCTTCATTCAATAAATATTTATTTTACAACTACTATACACTTACAGCCACAATTGCTGGCCATGTGTCTTATTAAAAAATTATTTTACAATAATGCTTTATAATAACAAAAAAGAACTCAATAAAAAAATGGGCAAAATATCTGAATAGTCACTTCTCCAAAGACAGCGTAGAAACGGCCAATAAACACATGAAAAGATGTCAGCATCATTAGTCATCATGGAAATGCAAATCAAAACCACAACAAGATACTATGTCACACCCAGCAGGATGGCTCTAATCAAAAATATAGATAATAAAAAGGATTGTTGAGGACGTGGAGAAACTGGAACCCTCATACCCTTCTGATGGAAATGCAAAATGGTCCAGTCACTTTGGAAAACAGCTCCTCAAACATTTAGAGTTACCATATGAGCAAGCAATTTCACTCTTAAGTATACGTCTAAGAGGAAGGAAGACATACATCCACACAAATGTTCATAGCAGCGTTATTTATGATAGCCAAAAAGGAGAGACAACCCAAAGGTCCATCAATTG
This sequence comes from Mirounga angustirostris, assembly GCF_029215605.1. NCBI lineage: Eukaryota > Metazoa > Chordata > Mammalia > Carnivora > Phocidae > Mirounga > Mirounga angustirostris. Next base: position 9,075,373 of record NW_026991711.1, read on the forward strand.
ATGAATGGATAAATAAAATAAATAAAATGTAGTATATCCATGCAGTGGGATATTTTGGGGGCAATAAAAATAAATGAAGCTCTGACCCATGCTACAACATGGATGAGCCTTGAAAGCATTATGCTAAATGAATGAAGCCCGTCATGAAAGAGCCTAATAGTGTATGATTCCATTTATATGAAATGTAAAATAGGCAAGTCTCTAGTGAGAGAAATTAGATTAGTGGGTTACCTAGGGCTGGGAGGGAGGAGGAGGTTGGGGATGATGGGGTTTCTTTTTGGAGTAATGAAAATATTCTATAATTGATTGAGGTGATGAACGCACAACTTTGTGAATACAAAGCTATTGCATTGGACATTTTAAACAGGGGAACTGTATGGTGTGTGAATTTCATCTCAATAAAGCTGTGCATTCATCACCACGATCAATTATAGTTAGTAGTCACTAACTTCTGATCAGTCTCAGGGAAAACCGATTTTCAAGTCTACATCAATTCCTTTGGGGAAGAAACAGAGAACAGTTCAAAAAGCAACCAAGCAGGGCGCCTGGGTGGCTCAGATGGTTAAGCGTCTGCCTTCGGCTCAGGTCATGATCCCAGGGTCCTGGGATCGAGCCCCGCATCGGGCTCCCTGCTCCTTGGGAGCCTGCTTCTCCCTCTGCCTCTCTCTCTGTCTCTCATGAATAAATAAATAAAATCTTAAAAGAAAAAAAAAGCAACCAAGCACATTTGAGGAAGCTGACGATTTATATGAAAGCAAGACCTTGATAAGTCAGACCATTACAGGTGGTAGAGGAATACTCAATTCAAGTGCCAGGCTGCGCATGCCCACTTCACAGGGCTCTAGCGATGTCGCTCAAGAGACACAACCCACCCCGGGTGACCATTTTGACGTTTACTAGTTAAAATTTCTGCCCGTTCACTTATTTAAAAAATTAGAAATGAGAATAATTTTCATAGGTTACAGAAAAATGATTATATAAAACCCATCATACAAATACTGAATGACAAAAACCTCTAAGGCAATAAGAAGTAACAGAAGAATGATCACTCTAAGTCTGTGAGGAGAAACCAATAAAGGTAATGCCTGTCCTTCACGTAATTTAAGGCAACAGAGCTCATTACAAGGAGGACTCCACATAACTAGAAAAGATTCCATTTTCTTTATTTTTAAGGACTGCTTTCCCTCTATTCAAATCTTCAGATAGTGTTTTGTTTTAGTTTTTGGTGTTTTTTTAGTAATTGGTGCAGAGTTTATAGTTCTTTGCAAGAAGGTCAGTTTGGGGGCGCCTGGGTGGTTCAGTTGGTTAAGGAACTGCCTTCGGCTCAGGTCATGATCCTGGAGTCCCAGGACTGAGTCCCAGGATCGAGTCCCGCATTGGGCTCCCTGCTCAGCAGGGAGTCTGCTTCTCCCTCTGACCCTCCCCCCTCTCATGTGCTCTCTCTCTCTCATTCTCTCTCTCTAATTAAATAAATAAAATCTTAAAAAAAAAAAAAAAAAGGTCAGTTTGGCTGGAGCTTCACCACCAAAGATGGAAACCCTAACGGTATCTTTTGGAAACTTTTTTCAAGAAATCCTAGGAGCACTTAGAGCAGATCTCTAGACAGGAAGCTTTTATGCCTTCTCCTTCTTCCTCATCTCCTGGCGTCCTGGTCATGTTGGAGGAAGATGTAAAGAGAAGGTCGGTGCCTGAGGTCACACAGACCAAACTGGGCTTTTCTGAGGAGTTGGTTTCTCTGATTCTTAGCAGATGACCTCACAGAGCATTTTCTACTGATCTGTTACCCTCATGCCTTTCTCGAAAAGCCAGCTTGGTGGGCAGAGGTAGGTATTATTTGTGGTACTGGGGAACTAGAGGGTATTATGCTAAGCGAAATAAGTCAATCAGAGAAAGACAAATATCATATGATCTCACTGATGTGAGGAATTCTTAATCTCAGGAAACAAACTGAGGGTTGCTGGAGTGGGGGGTGTGGGAGGGATGAGGTGGCTGGGTGATGGACATTGGGGAGGGTATGTGCTATGGTGAGCCCTGTGAATTGTGTAAGACTGATGAATCACAGACCTGTACCCCTGAAACAAATAATACATTGTATGTTTAAAAAGAAGAAGAAGAAGAAGATAGCAGGAGGGGAAGAATGAAGGGGGGAAATTGGAGGGGAAGACAAACCATGAGAGACTATGGACTCTGAGAAACAAACTGAGGGTTTTAGAGGGGAAGGGGGTGGGGGGATGGGTTAGCCCGGTGATGGGTATTAAGGAGGGCATGTATTGCATGGAGCACGAGGTGTTATAAACAAACAATGAATCATGGAACACTGCATCAAAGGCTAATGATGTAATGTATGGTGACTAACATAATAAAATAAAATTAATAAAAAAATAAATAAAAAATAATGGTCACTAAGCAAGAATGATCTCTTTGGTTGTACTTCTACCAAAAAAAAAAAAGTGAAGATCATAACATAAGGACATATTTTATATTGATTGTCAATAAAAGCCAACAGTGGTCTGAACACTTTCTCATTTGAACCATTGTTTATGGAAATTTCTCTTTGAAAACCTGTGTGATATTTCTAGATTTTTACCATAGAAGTAAAACAAATGACAGAAAAATATTGCAAAGTACCAAGATATTACACAGAAAGGGAAAATTATCCAAATTCCATGACCCAAACACTGCTGGAGTTTATTTTCTTTCCTTATTCTCTGTCAGATCCATGTCTGTTCTCCCTGTGTCAATGGGAGCCCTTGAGGCTAAGGGTGCTAAGGGTGCTTATCATTATCATGTCCCCAGGCTTTCCTACAAGTGAACTGAGCACAAGTTATTACTGATAACAGAATCATTAGAGACAGCAATTACTGTATTATGTTGTAATTATAGCCTCAGGAAATACTGAGATACAGAGGGGGCAGTTTGTCCCTCCACTAAATAGCCTGCAGCTCCCACTGTTTTGTACTATCTTGTATCTCCTTTTGTTTCTATTTTTGTTCCATTCCCAATTCCATCCCCACTCCTAGCACTGGCACCATCCCCAGCCCCTCCTGGGTTGACATTTCTAATCTGGCCTGTGCAGAGGTATTAGGAAATAAAGCTTGGACACAGATATGATCATATAACTCCCCTTCCTAAAACCTTCTGCTCTCAGAAAAAAGCCAACTCCTTGTCTGGCCCCATGATCTATTTCTTTAACTCTACCTCATTCCTCTTCCCCCTCCCTCCTTCCAACTTTCCATTCTCTGGATGAGGTCTCCTCCTATTGACCTCCCTGTATTCGGTTAATTCCCATTTGTACTGCACATATCCTTGAATGTCACTTCAGAGGATTCTTTCTTTGCTCCCCAAACTAGGCTCTGTCACCCTGTACATACTCAGTACCCTTCTCTCACAAGGCTTGCCAGGGTTATCCTTAGGGATGGGCATTGGTGAAAGTTTCATCAACAAAGAGTTACGTTTAAGTGCCTACATCATTCCGGGCATTATTTTAAGCTCCGGATTAGGAGTCTAGATTCCAGGAGGATTTACTAGGAGAGGCCTTAGGAATCAGGAGCTGGACTTTTAGCCAAGAGGCCTCTTTTTCTCCTCCCTGGTTCTCATCTGTGAGATCTGAGTTTCCAGAGAGGTGATGTTCCATTAAGATTTTACAAGGAATGATTGCATAAGGCTCAATTTAACGATGTATTCTTAGGATCACGGCACAAGCAACCGAACAAAATTTTATAAAATGCACCGCTAGAGTAACGATTTCTAAAAGTCACTAGAACGAACTGTTCTGTAAAATCAACGTTCCATTTTTAAGGTCAATATTTATCGCCTAGGCTACATTCTTTTCGCGTTGTATTTTCGATCCGTATTTTTTAAATAATCAAGTTTGCTTAGGGAACGACGATCTTCAGAAGGGTCTTCAGCAAAGCCTCCCCCATAGGACAACTATTACGATCTATTATATTCTGTATGCAAGGCCACGGAGACGCAGGAGCCTGAAAGTGACTTCCTGATGGTGAAATACGCGCCCCCGGGCTGGTCCCGGTCCTACTCCCGGGCGTCAGCCCCACACGCTCCGGGCCCCCTGCCGGGTCGGCCCCGAGCCCCTCCCCCGGCTGAGGCCGCCGGCCTACCAAGGATGCCGGGTCCTCCCGCGCGCCGCAGCAGCGTCCCACCCAGGCTCCGGGGCAGGCGAACGGAGCTCCCACCGCCCTACTCTGCGAAGCTCGCGGCGCTGCCGGGCTCAGAAGCCGCCGGGACCTAGGCGACAGTCTCGCAGGCGGTCCCCGCCGCGCCGCGCCGATGTGTGCGGAGGCGGCGCCGACCGAAGGAGGAGCGAGGCCGCGCTCTCTGCCTGCGCCTCTCCGGCGGCCTCCCGGCCCACGAGCGCTCCCCCAGGCTGGGCGTCCCCCAGTCCCCGGGCCCGCAGCGAGGCCTGCGGACCCCTCCGTCTGCCTCCCTCCGCGGCCGGAAGCCAGAGTTCGCCGCTAGAGGGAGCGGGCGGAGGCCGGTGGAGTGACCGCCTCCAACCAGCCCCGGGCCGGGGGAGGCTCCCGGCGCCCGAGGCTCCAGGGCCGGTGGGACGCGGGCAGTTACTGCCCCTGGGCCAAGGGGTAGCAGCCGATTCGAGCTTTGAATGCACCAGTTGATATCAATACTCAAGACAACTGCAAAAAAAAAAGGAAAACATAAAAGCCTCGCCTGGGCCTCCACCCAGGGCAGCTTTGGCCAGCGGAGCCCCCCGGCCCGTCTGGGTTTTCGGGGCAGCTGGCAAAGGTCCAGAGAGGGAAGAGGGAGGGAGAGCAGGGGGCTCTGGGTCCGATTCCGGAGCTGACCGTGACCCCTCCCGGCGACCGCCTGGCCGCAGAGCCGGCATACGGGGAAGAAGGGACGGGCACCGCACGCTCCGGGCCAGGCCCGGCCTTGCGTGGCGTGGAGACCCGCGCCGGGCAGGAGCCATCGGTATCCACGCGGGCATCTCCAAATCAGGCTTTGTTCCCGAGAGCACTCGTCCCTCGTCCCCCTAACACCTCCCCCATCTTGCTGCCCAGCTCTTCGCCCCACTTTTCCCCGGGGGGAGGACGGGCACGGATGCAGCGGCCTCCCCTCGGACGGCCCCGGGGCTCCCGAGAGGCCGTGGCCCCTGGCCACCCAGGCAGCATAGGCGGCGCCCAGAGCCGCGGGCGACAGCAGGCCGGGCTCGCGGCGCGCGGGTGCCAGCTGGCGGGCCCCGCGCCCTGGGAGCACAGAAGCGGGCCGCCACCTCCGCCCAGCCCACAGCCCGGGGTACCTCTGGCCTGTGCGGCGGGGTCGAGTCGCTGCGGCCGCCGCAGAGCGGGCGCCGGACTCAGATCACAGCTTCCCGCGCGCGGCCCGCGACGCGCCTCCGGTTACCCTGGGGCTGGCGTCCCTCGTCCCATTGGAGCGCGCGGGAACAGCGCCCTGGACGGCTGTGCCCGGCGACCGGTTGTCGGATATCATTGACAACACCTTCCTTTCGTCGTTGTATACCTGCCCTCTGCACGTGCGGAGGATACGGTGACAATCTTTTAAAAAAATCTTAGTTGTGTCCCCGCACGCCACTCTATTGGGCATCTAGTTTATAACTGTTCCCTGAAAGCGGTGACCGCAAAGTGAATAAATGAGTGAGAGGTGGTAAAACCTGGCAAGATTTCCGCTAGTCCTGTCGCGAACTACAAGTCCCAGGAAGCCTCTGAGCACGGACGCCACTGAGCCATCCACTTGGAGAAGGCCTTACTCAGCCCAGCCGACACGCAGGCCAATCCCCTCGCCCTGCACCTTGGGCTGGAACCTGAGAGCGATTCGCCCCCAACGATGCTCCAGTTGCAGGAGCAACGCAAGTTTATCTTTGTCCCAAGAAAGAGGACTAGCGTGGTTCCTGCTCGTCTGAGCAAAACGACTGGCATCCGTCAGCTGGACAAGCCAGCGCTCCGCCTGTGATTTTCCCGGGGAAAGTGGAGACCCGCGCGCCTGCCCTGCACAGCAAGGGGCACCTTTTGGAGTCGTGTTTGCTGCTGTGATCGCCAACGTGCCCCTGCCCGAGGCGCGGCTGGTCCCGATCACCTCTTACACTTCATTCATCCGTGGATCATTTGAGAGTCGGTCTCGTAAATGTTTAGCATTTTGCTGCTTTACTGCTTCTTTGGGGGGACAGTGCCAGCACTCGCCGAGACCGGCAGAGAGAGGCGACTGAGTCCAGAGAAGAGCGAAGTATGGGGACCCGGGCTGAAGGCAGCCGTCGTCCTTCCCGCACGCTATTTCTACATTCAGGCGGTGGATACATCAGGAAATAAGTAAGTCGAGAACCGGCTCCCTAACTCTTTTGGAATGCAGTTAAAATGTACTGTTTCTCCCGCCCAAGATCCCGTTTTTCCACAGCAGTCTAAATTCCAGGATATCTGGATGCTATCCACATCTGGTTGTAACAGTCTTCCCCGTCCCAATCAATTTTATTCTCTGTAGCTTTAGAAATAATTCCGGATTAGCTCTTCTCCTGGCTGTTTTGATAGGAACTCACACAGGACTGGAGACACAAAGCCCCTGGACTTTGCTAGAAGTACCTTTTCCACCTACTTTGGCATAAGCTGTTGTAAGGAATGTAAACCCAGTTGTTAAAAACTTGGTTGGTTCATCTTTCTCTGGTGCTGCCCTCTGTTTTCAGGGAGACGTCTGCAGGTAAGCAGGTTTTGAAACTCAGAAAGAAAAATGAAGCACTCTTTGAAACTTTAAAGTTACAGAAACTTATCAGAAAGTATCTGATACAGAATTTGATACAGAAAATATCAAAGTGTGAATCTATGTGTTTGTAAGGAACATTATTTCATTCCACTGAATTCCAGCAATTAAATTGATAACTCAAAGCTTAGTTTTAGAATTCACATACTCTCGAAATGATTGTCTTTTTTTTATTGGTGGATGCTGACTGTGTCTATTTTGTAGGAAAAAAAAACTTGGGTATTTTAAGAAAAACTATCTAGACGTTTTCCAAAGCAGAGGGAGAAAAAAGTTATCAGTTTTGTCACTTGGCTATAACAATTGGGGAACTAAATACCATCTTAAAAATCTTCATAGCAAGAGCACTCACATTAAAAAAAAAAAACAAAACTTTATACAGTGTCACTTAGATGATACACAACCTACTGGCTTTTGCCCATGGCTGAACATGATTTATAATACTGCTCTTTTAAAGAATCATTGAGAGAGATTTTTCAAAAGGTCATTATCTTTAGAGGCAAATTACCAGGTGCATAGATTGATAAGAATATTTTTATATATAGAATGCGTAAGTGGGTTCTATGTTTACATAAATATGTAGTCTTTATATATTCCCTTGTAATTTTCTAATGAAATGTTTATGTTATTGTGGACATTTGTCTTCCTCTGCTTTTTTTTTTTAAATCTCTGATCCATCACATTCATTCTGATACTACAAGCATGTGAGAGAAGCAGTAAGCATATATGTTAGGGAGAGAGTATGGAGGAAAACAGTAAGGCTAACAGACGAGAGCATAATCTTTGTGCATTTGTGCCTTGAAATAATCTTTATATCTTGCTGTTCTTCCCATGACAGGTTCACATCTTCTCCAGGTGAAAAGGTGTTCCAAATTAAAATCTCAGCACCAGAAGAGCAGTTCACTAGAGTTGGAGTCCAGGTTTTAGACCGAAAGGATGGGTCCTTCATAGTAAGGTACAGAATGTATGCAAGCTACAAAAATCTGAAGATAGAAGTTAAATTCCAAGGTCAACATGTTGCCAAATCTCCATATATTTTAAAAGGTAATTTGTAACATAATTTTAAAACAACAGGATTTATGAAGCCACATAATGGATATTTCTTAGCTGTTTTGAATGCTGAGTGAAATTATTACTGTGATATTTTGTTACTTGTGTGTAATTAGGGCCAGTTTACCATGAAAACTGTGACTGTCCTTTGGAAGATAGTGCAGCCTGGTCACAGGAGATGAACTGCCCGGAAACCATTACTCAGATTCAGAGAGATCTGGCACATTTCCCTGCTGTTGATCCAGAAAAGATTGCAGAAGAAATCCCAAAAAGATTTGGACAAAGACAAAGCTTATGTCATTATACCTTGAAGGATAACAAGGTACGATTTGTGATTAAGGTTTGCTTGTTTGCCGTAGTGATTTTTTTATTTGTTCTGTCCATTTGGCTCTAAGTAGCTACAGAGTTTTATTAAAAATCATTCTGTGGAATGCTTGGCTGGCTCAGTCGGTGCAGCCTGCGACTCTTGATCTCAGGGTGTAGGCTCAAGCCCCAAGTTGGGTGTGGGGATTACTTAAAAATAAAATCTTAAAAAAAAAAAAAAATCATTCTGAGGATCATTGTGATAAGCTTTACCTCAATGAAATCTGCCAATACTTTTAGATTAACATAATAAACAAAATGGAAATAAGGGTGACGGAAAATAAACCATTTCTGGGTTAACTTAATAAATGTTCAATTCTCTTGTAGGTTTATATCAAGACTCATGGTGAACATGTAGGTTTTCGAATTTTCATGGATGCCATACTACTTTCTTTGACTAGAAAAGTAAGTATTTCTTTTCTCTTAGGTATAATAGACAGTTTCAGCCCAGGTTTTACTATATAATTTTTTTAAAAAAAATAACAGCATCAGTGGTGTTCTATTCTGGAACCTTATTATAATACTGTTCTGAAGCTTTATGTCACATAGGGTACCTATATGAATTTCCTAGGGTTGCTGTCACAAAGTACTGCAAACTTGGTGGCATAAAACAGCAGAAATGTTTGTTCTCTCGTAGTTCTGGAGGCTACAAGTCTGAGAGCAAGGCGTCAGCAGGCCTCCGCCCCCCCCCCCCCCCCCGAGAGCTGTAGGGGAGAACCCTTTCTTCCTCTCCCTGCTTCTGGTGCCCGGCTGGCCATCTTGGGGCTCCTTGGCTTACAGCCACCTCACTGCAGCTTCTGCCCCTTACCATCCGCTTCCCCCGTGTGTCTCTCTCTTCTCTTCTGGTAAGGACACTAGTCATATTGGATCAGGGCCCGCCCTACTCCAGTAGGACCTCAGCTTAACTAATTAATTGTATCTGCAACAACCCTAGTTCCAAATAAGGTCACATTCTGAGGTATGAGGTTTTGGACTTCAGCCTATCTTTGGGGGGGACAGAATTCAACCCACAGCAATACCTTATAAGGGAAAATGTCTTAGAATAAAATTGTTTTAGTACTAAACCTACTTTGAGCCCAGAGAAGGCTTACTGTATGCTGAATCCCATTTCTTGGTATAAAGAGCTTTTCGCGAGGTTCTAGTAGAGAACCTCACAGTGATAGTAAACTGGCTGATAGGAAAAACTACCCACATTGTTACCAGTTGCTTAATAACAATTTATTGGATAATCTGTGTCTATATCTTGATTGAATTACTCATGGAAAATCACAGTACCCTATCAAGCTTGCAGAGCACTTAAAGTGAGTTTATTCTGAACATAGGCAGCTACAAAGTATCTGTATTCTGTCTCTTTCAGCTAAGACTTCAGGGTGCTGGCAAGTTTTCCTTGCTCATCTGTGTCAATCTGTGGAAAGATAAGACTGTTCTTCAGGACTCCAGTTTCTCAAGATACTTTTCAGACTGACCAAAAACCCCAAACATTTACCTGTGGCTTGATTAAAAAAAAAAAAGAAAAACCAAACAGGTTCTTTGAACACGTTTGTACCACTCGTCAGTAGAGGTGGTCTAGTTTGGAAATCCTTAGAGCTGGCTTTGGTGTTGGGCTTCCAGAGTTCAGATTCTGGTCCCCCCCCCATCTGCGGTGGGGGGTATATTTCTTAAATGGGCACATCTGGCTCATTAACCAGGAACTAGGGTTAGAGTCCCAGTGCTTTGAGCTGTAATTGTTTTGCAGTAATTCCCTTTCTCTTTCTGATCATGCTAGAGTCTCTTGGCAGCAATAGAACTGAGATTATCTTTGCCATTTCATCTCTTTTGGAAGCCAGTCTATTGGCCAATTTGCACGTCACAGAAAGGATATCTAGTACGCTTATATATATGACAGTATTCTAAAAAATTACCCACTATTCAAATTGGGGTAATTATCGTCACCTGAAGCTTGTAAAGTTGGTCTTTCATTTGGTACAATTTCTAAATTTTCTTGTGTTTCCAGAATTTCTTTTTTTTTTTTAAGATTTATTTATTTGACAGAGACACAGCGAGAGAGGGAACACAAGCAGGGGCAGTAGGAGAGGGAGAAGCAGGCTTCCCGCGGATAAGGGAGCCCGATGCGGGGCTCGATCCCAGGACCCCGAGATCATGACCTGAGCCGAAGGCAGACGCTTAACGACTGAGCCACCCAGGCGCCCCTGTTTCCAGAATTTCTAATTCCTAATTTTCTTGTCACCACTGGGTGGTCTGGCTGTGCTGCAGGATAGGATATTACGTGAATCCGGCCAAAGTGAAAAGGCAGGTAAATGCCACCCAAGGAAGAAACCTGTGAGGGATTCGAGGTTGCTGAAAACAGCATGCATACCAGCCTCAAGGGCTGTAGCGCTTACTTGTAACAGAGGACAGGGAACAAGATCCAGTGCCTTGCTGTGTGGCCCTACCCTGGGCCTGCAGATCTGCCCACCACCACCCCCGCCCGCATACCACCACCACCCCCCCCCACTGCACACTGTCGCTGCAAGCACCTCACTTCTTGCTGCAGTGGAAGCTCCCTGATCCCTCCCTGTGGAGTCTGGAATACGGCAAGCCGGGCAGCCTGAGGGCCGTGGACACCTGTGCTTAAGCAGAACAAGAAGTACATTCGCTCACAAGGAGGTGAGCCCCCGCCCAGACTGCGAGGGCTCTATCTCTTGGTAAAGAAGTGTTCCAGACCTGACACCTGTTCTTACGTGGCCAAGCAGGGGTGGAAAGACTGCATGCACGAGGCTGCCTTTCCCCACACATTGATCCATAGAAGGGATTAGCCACTGCCACTAATGTAGATAAGCTCTTTACCCTCCTTTTCCAGGTGAAGATGCCAGATGTGGAGTTTTTTGTTAACTTGGGAGACTGGCCTTTGGAAAAAAAGAAATCCAGCTCACACATCCATCCGATCTTTTCCTGGTGTGGCTCCACGGATTCCAAGGATATCGTGATGCCTACCTACGACTTGACTGACTCTGTTCTAGAAACCATGGGCCGGTGAGAGACGGGTCCAAGATGACCCAGAGCCTTGGTTTTCTTTCCTTGTTGCGTTCAGCCACCTTTGCGCTGTGATGGTTGGGGAGGAAAATCTGTGGCCCTTTCTGTCTTCCAGAGTAAGTCTGGACATGATGTCTGTGCAAGCTAACACGGGTCCTCCCTGGGAAAGCAAGAACTCCACCGCCATGTGGAGAGGGCGAGACAGCCGCAAAGAGAGGCTAGAGCTGGTTAAGCTCAGCAGGAAACACCCGGAACTCATAGACGCTGCCTTCACCAACTTCTTCTTCTTTAAACACGATGAAAGCCTATATGGTCCTATTGTGAAACACATTTCATTTTTCGATTTCTTCAAGGTATGACCTCAGTTGTTTCCAATCCTTTTTGTTTTTCCAAATGTCTTCATTTGGGGGAGGGAAACCGAGGCCTATAAACGATAGGGGGTGAGAGAGGTGAACATCAAGGCATGAGGCCCCAGGGACCACTGTGGCAATGTGGGTTGTACAAAGTACCCAGACCTGACCTTAAATATGCATCAAGGGAGCTTGGGGCCTGGGTAGAGCTAGAATTTTTTTTCCCCAGCTGGCCCTCAAGGTAAGCACATTTCAGCTCCAAATCCTTTCTTATTATTAAATGTATGTATGTGATTTTACAAATACTTCTCCCAGAGCATCGCAACAGACTAAAGAAGATATAAACCAGGTGTCTCTTATCAGACTTTCTGATGGGAAAATGTCTTGAAACCCAACCAAATGATTGCCTGGGAATTCTGGGAATTAGGGAGGGCTTTCTGTATCTAAAACCTGGATTGCTCATGTTTCCTGGGGAGGGATCCTTTTTCTCACTCTTTCTTCTAGGCAGTGGGACACTGCCCTGTTCTCCAAACCACTAAGTGGTTTCTAAAGACCCACGTCATGGAAGGAATGGTGGACAAAAGGTAGTCACCTGTCCTCTGTATGTGGGAAGGCAAGTGATTAGCAAACTCTATCTGTGCTGTAGATAGCCAGGTTTTCTTTTGATGGGAAGCAGGTAGACCTACACAATGCCGTAAGTTGAGTTGTCAGTGTTGCCTCCGTCTGCATATCACAAAGACTTCTGAAAGAAATGGTTATAAAACCAAAGAGAGCTGTTATCAGCCACCCCTCATCAGAGGGTGTTCTGTCATGCCTTTGCTTTATTCCTACCTGTTGAATTTGCTACAACTAAAGACTGATTGGTTACCACAGCTCTGAATATTTTTATTCAGAGATGCCCTTGCCCCAGAGCTTGCTAATTTCCTCAAAACTTGCGTGTAGCCATCTGTAGGCTGCCATCCCCTTAGGTGCTCACATGTGATCAGGAAAGCAGTAGAGGGAATACAGAGTCACGATAAATCTATCTTTCTTAAGACAGCAGTCTTATTATTTTATTGTCTGCTTTAGCGTCGGACTCGTGGCCCCTTTGTGAAATTCAGGAGGGCACTGCCATAAGCCTTTAGCTCTAGGTCAGGTGTTCTATAATAGCATTTACTCCATGGCAGAGGCAGAGGGCAAAATCTGGCCAGTTTGCACCTGACAATGTTGAGGCTTCAAGCGTGGAAAGAGGAGGAGAATCAAGAGTGGAGAAAGGCGGGGCGCCTGGGTGGCTCAGTTGGTTGGGCGACTGCCTTCGGCTCAGGTCATGATCCTGGAGTCCCGGGATCGAGTCCCGCATCGGGCTCCCTGCTCGGCGGGGAGTCTGCTTCTCCCTCTGACCCTCCTCCCTCTCATGCTCTCTGTCTCTCATTCTCTCTGTCTCAAATAAATAAATAAAATCTTTAAAAAAAAAAAAAAAAAGAGTGGAGAAAGGCAATTTAATGACGGCTTTTATTTTACCACTGTCTTGCAGCATAAGTATCAAATAAACATCGATGGCACTGTCGCCGCGTATCGCCTGCCATATCTCCTAGTCGGTGACAGTGTTGTGCTAAAGCAGGACTCCATCTACTATGAACACTTTTACAACGAGCTGCAGCCCTGGAAACATTACATTCCTGTCAAAAGCAACCTGAGTGATCTCCTAGAAAAACTCAAGTGGGCAAAAGATCATGATGAAGAGGTAAGGTCAGTCTCTTCTACCCCAGTAGCAGGGGTTCATTTTAAATGTCTTGTCCCTGAAAAGCATTCAGGGTGCTCAGATTTAGACCCTTACTGTAAATGGAACGCCACCTCCCCATGGCAACACATCAGCCCCCCTCGGGGTGAACACAGGCGTCCAGGCTTGGATTCACTGTCCACTCTGCACTTGAAACCAAAAGCAAAATGTTGCCCTTGAGGATGCCTTGTCTTTTGGTCAGGTTGACCGGAGCCCCAAGCACTGCGTCACCTCTGCTAGCAATGTGAAAATTAAGACGGCCAGACTGGCAGGAAGGAAAACTCACTGCTCTAGATTAAAAGGCGGACTGCACCAAGTAAACTGAAGACGAACTGCTGAGAACTGTTACGGCAGTGCGTTAAGCTTTGTCTTGAATTTACTTTACAATGTCATTGTCACTCCATTAAATGTGTGCCCTCTCTCTGCAAGAGAGGCTTAATTCTGAAAGGTCCAGTATGATTCCTCAAACTTCAAGTCTAAAAAAACCTCCCTTTGGGCTCCTGGGTGGCTCAGTCGTTAAGCTCAGGTCATGATCCCGGGGTCCTGGGATCGAGCCCCGCATCGGGCTCCCTGCTCTGCGGGAAGCCTGCTTCTCCCTCTCCCACTCCCCCTGCTGTGTTCCCTCTCTTGCTATATCTCTCTCCATCAAATAAACAAATAAAATCTTTAAAAAACCTCCCTTTAATCTGAGCATACCCTCTTAAACATGCCCTTTACCACATAAGACTACCCTCAAAGAAATTCCTCCTGCCATTGTCCCATTATATGTGGACTCTGAAGATCAGTTTGTGTCTGTCTGCATGGAAAAAAATATGTCTCATTAAAGGCTTCTGTTGTCATTGTTCCTATAGGCAAAGAAGATAGCAAAAGCAGGACAGGAATTTGCAAGAAATAATCTCATGGGTGATGACATATTCTGTTACTATTTTAAACTTTTCCAGGTCAGTATTTTCTAAGAGAACAGACATACAATTTGTAATTGGATATGTTAACAGCAAATAATATTTCACTTAATAATTTCTTAAAGTATATTAATATAATATAAGTATATTAATATAATATAAAAGTATATTAATATAATATAATACAAAGTATATTAATATAATTATAACATATTATAATATAATAAAGTATATTAATATAATATATATATATATATATATATACACACACACACATACTTATGTGGGCAAAAAACAGGGACCAACATCAAATAGTAATGAAAATAGTACAAAACCAAAGATTAGCTAGAGGAGAATGCTACAACATAATGGGAAAAGTATTTATGTTCACACTCTGTGTGTGTGGTTAGGAAATTGGCCTCTGATCCTGCAAAGTTACTGTACGTGGATCTGTATCTTATCTTTGTACAATCTTGCTGCTGCCTTACCAGTTCTTTGTCGATAAACAGCGCACAGTGTCTTCAGACCTATAATGCTGATCCCATATGAGCTATGATGTCTCTTGGAAAGTGTTTTCATGGACCTAAGCATTTAGGGATTATAATCAATGTATGTCTGATGATTTAAAAGGCTAGTAAACAAGTAATTTGCTAATAATACTACTAGATCTAAATTAAGATTTTTGTCTTAATCTCAGAATTGCACGTATTGAGCCCCAAATCTTAGACTGTGCTATAGAACAAAGTCAGTCTGTTTTCTGGTCTGCACTGGCCCCTCCCCCTTTTTCACCTTCCTGGGGGATGGTGAAGGGATGGAGAGGGTGAAGTGTGTAAACTGAAGATCAGGGGATTCACTGTCCAAATTCCTAAGGATCCATGGGGTTGTGTTCATTCATTCAGATTGCATTTACTAGAGCATCACCACCTAGCCCAGAGCAAGCACATTATAGACGAAGGTGGTGTCTGAGGCTGTGCAGGCCATGGTGGGAATACTCTCTATTCTCAAATTCCCAGTCTAGGGGAGATCGTGTGCACAGTTATTTTCACTTCAAGGCAGACAGTAGTAAAACCCAAACCCTACAAGTCGTATATATAAAGGAGAAAATAAGAAGAGGTCCATTAGCAATAGGCAGCCAGTGTCCAAAGGACAGCCCCCTCTCAGAAGCTCTGGTGTTGGGTGTTTAAGGGGAGTATGAAGAATTTTGCTTATCACAACTTGTCACATATGAGTTAAAAGGACCATATTCTAGCAAATTACAGTGTACTGTATCTAATTTGGTGAATGTACTTTAAGTTACCTAAGGAAAGCTTTTGAATTGTTGCTTACACAGGAATATGCCAGTCTGCAAGTGAGTGAGCCCCAAATCCGAGAGGGCATGAAGAGGGTAGAACCACAGGCTGAGGATGACCTCTTTCCTTGCACGTGCCATAGGAAAAAGGTAACCAGAACTGGCCAATGTCAGAGTAAGAACTAGTGTTGTTCCAAGTCCTCATTCGTTCCTTTAGTCATTGAGTCAGACAGCAAGAATTTGAGCTCCTCCAGGGGCCTCCATGCAGTTCAGTCCACCAGACAGGCGGATGCCATGGACAACCAGGCTGAAGAAAGGTCGCTGACATGCAGATAAGAGAGAAGACACAGGAACCCACCCTCCCCGCCCCCCCCGAAAGCCTTTTTTTAACGTGAGAATTCAAATCACGTGGCATTTGAATAGATGTTTACAGTTTGAAAAGTATTTTCACATGGATCATGTGAGATAGGTTCGGCAAAGTTCAGTACCTCAATTTAGAGATGAAAAAAATATATAACCATGATTATTCATGTTATCAGATTATTCATTTAAGAAGCAATCTCTGTTGACACCAGCGCAAACTGATTTCATTTATAAAAGGCAGATTCACATAGACTTGTAAGGCTAAAAATGACCTTAGGGGTCACCCAGTAATGCCTTCATTTTACGGTTAAAAAACTGAGCTTGAAGAAGAATTTAGCTTAGAATCATCTAGCTAGATTATAGAAAAGCTAAGACCAAAAACTAGTCTCCATCATCAGATTGTGTGTCTGGTTGTGTATAAAGACATGGTGTGGCAGGGGAAGGTTGTTTTGATTGTACTTGTTTTTTGTTTGAATGAACATATATTGTATAAAAATTGTAGTATATATCACATGTATATATCTACATATACATATATATTACATATATATACATATACATATATAATATACAGGCTTGATATTATTCTAAGCAATATCCTCATGTCTCTAAATGGACAAACTGAAAACTGCGGTATTGTGACCAAAGATGAGAAGGCAGATTTGGCAATTATCATGCCTGTCTCACAAGGAGATTTAAAAGGAATAAAGTGATCACTATCCCCAGTGGTGTGATGGAACCAGTTGATAGGAGCTCGCTGATTGTGACATATTCAGGAATTTTGCACATTCATTAATTTCGGGTAGCTTGGAATCCACCTGGTGGGAGAATCACCATGACAACAGCAGGTGCTACAAATCAGAGTTTTGGTTATTTTGTTTTTATTTTGTTCTTTGGGAGTACCCACTTGCCACTAAGTAACTAACCCCCAAGAAGTGGTAATTGATCAGTATTAACCCCTGTCAGTGCTGGAAGTTCATAAAATGAATTAAAGGCATTGAGCAAAGAAAAATTGCCAGAATCGGGGGCACCTGGCTGGCTTAGTCCGTAGAGCCTGCGACTCGATCTTGGGGTCATAAGACATGATTCACAGCCCAGACTCTTTACGGGAATGCAGACGCTTAGATGTTAGACGCTTAGATGCTTAAATCTTTGAGAAAAATCGCCAGACTTGAAATGTACCCTCATGAGATTTGTGATTTGGTAACATAACACTTGTTGGCTCCAGATGAAACTGGGCAGCTCTTTTCTCCAGTCCCCCCCCCACCCTTTTTTTTATTTTTCCTCTTTGTCTAAGTGATTTTGAGGAGTGCCAAATCAGTATCTTCCCCTGACTGGTGCACTGAAGGGCTTTGTTGATTTCCTTCTCATTGTCTGCTCTAGCCCTTCACTGACATGATTCACAGCCCAGACTCTTTACGGGAATGCAGACGCTTAGATGTTTGTGTTGGCCATCAGTAATCCCATAAACCCCAATGTAACTTTCTCCAGGGGTGATTCCAAGCATAGTCCTAGGCCCTACAAGCCTCCAGCACCAACTTGCCTTTTTTCCTCCTCCCATCTTTAGGGGAAAATAATTAATAGACTAACGGAAGTTTTCTTGACTCATCTGAGACTTCTTGATGGCACTAAATATTTTGCTTCTTAATTGCAGACCAAAGATGAACTCTGATATGCAAAATACCTTCCCTTCAAATAATGGTGCTCTGAAGACTCTTAACTGAAAAGAAGAATGTTTTTTAAATATTAATTCCATGGACAGTATAAAATCCACTGTGTGACTGTCCGGATTATGAACATACGTTTCTTACGATGCAGTATTCCCATGATGATCCTTTAAAGCACGGTTTTAAAATTTTATAATAAAACCAATTTTATTTTAAAGGCCTGTGTTGTGCTGATTATTAGCTGTGTTTGGGCCATGGAGTGGCGCGAAGAGCGGGTCTGGGCCCTGGCCTTGGTGTGGAGCGTCGTGGCAGCCACTCCCCACCCAGACACAAGGCTTAAATGACAAAGCTGTGAACTGCGGTCTTTATGCCACTGTGATTTTGGATATTCAGCCTCATGGCCAAACATAATTCTAACTCCTATACCTTACAACACCTTTCATAACTGGCCTCTGCCTGCATCTGTAATCCAGTTTCTCACCACCTCCTAACATGTACCCTGAGGTCCAACAACATCAGCCCCAACTTACCGTTCTGTAGGGGCCTTGCTTCTTACCTTCCTTGGTTATTTGTTCTCTTGGTCTAGAATGCCAGGACTGTCTTCTCCTGGCTTGGATACCCTCCAGTGCACATCTCAGGAATCCCTCTTCCGAATCTCCCCATCTGCATACTTGTATGGCTGTCATTACCCCATGGTGTGGTAGTGATCTCATCATCGCCAGATTTGAAGCAACTTGACTGCAGAGACCATGATCTCCCATGTAACCCAATAGGGTGCCTGCAACTAGAAAGACTCAATATCAAATGGGTGGATATTGAAAATCACTTTGAAATGGATTAAGAGAATTAAAAAGGAGCTAGAAAGCCTAACACTGAAACCATAATATAATGTCCTACAAATTCCTTTACTCAATAGTTTTCCCTTCCATCTAACCACTGGTTAAATAATCTATTGCAAATTTTTTAAATTGTGGGATGTGGGGCGCCTGGGTGGCTCAGTCGTTAAGTGTCTGCCTTAGGCTCGGGTCATGATCCCAGAGTCCTGGGATCAAGCCCCGCACTGGGCTCCCTGCTCCACGGGAAGCCTGCTTCTCCCTCTCCCACTCCCCCTGCTTGTGTTTCCTTTCTCGCTGTGGCTCTCTCTGTCAAATAAATAAAATCTTTAAAAATAAATAAGTAAATAAAGGAATAAATTGTGGGACGTATCCTATACAAGAAAAATATAAAACATATCTGCATCTTAAAAATATAAGAAAACACCATATAATTACTGGCAGATTCTGCTTGACCAAGCTTCACTCAAGCTCCTGAACCTTCAAGGGCCATCTGCACTTTGTAGTAAAATTTCATTTGGGCAAGCACTCTGCTAAGTCGGTTTAGAAAGAATCCCCATCCTCCATATCCCATCACTCTTGTTACCTAATTGGGTTCCTGGTCCTCCCCCATCCCCCAGGTGATTGATCATGCTGGTGTATTCTCAGCAAGAACCCTGTTGGGTCAGATTCCCCCCCATAATCCTGACGATGATTCCTTAGTAATTTTCTATCCAATGACCTCCACCCTGCTCCTTGGCTGTAAATTCCCACTTGCCCATGCTGTATTTGGAATTGAGCTGGTTTTATACTGAGCTCTCCTTTCCCCTATTGCAATGGTCCTGAGTAACATTTTTTTTTTTTTACCACTTTACTGTCTAGCTCTGATTTTGCTTTGATCTTACCACTCAGGGTCAGAAATGGAACGCTGCTGGTTCCTTAGAAGTAACCTCTGTCTCCCACCCTATTATCTCCTGCTCACCTGCTCCCATGCAACCACTACTGTGATGGTTGTGATCTTTTCCTTGCTATCACCTACATATACTTCCCTAAGAAATGTAGTTGAATCTTGCCTCTTTTTAAATTGATATAAATGGAATCATACTGGAGATACTTTTGTTGTTACTTGCCTGTTGATGCGTAGAGTGGCATTACATTCGGGCGCCTGGGTGGCTCAGTTGGTTAAGCGACTGCCTTCGGCTCAGGTCATGATCCCAGGGTCCCGGGATCGAGTACCACATCGGGCTCCCTGCTCAGCAGGGAGTCTGCTTCTCCCTCTGACCCTCCTCCCTCTCATGCTCTCTGTCTCTCATTCCCTCTGTCTCAAATAAATAAATAAAATCTTAAAAAAAAAAAAAAGTGGCATTACATTCATTTATACATGTACACAGAATTTCATCATATGAATAGGATCACTCTTTTATCCCTTCTATTGTAGATGGGCATTTGGGGTGTTCCCATTTTTTGGCAATTCCAATGAAAGCTACTATGAGCATTCCTATTCATGTTTCCTGACTCCATTTGCTTAGGAATAAAATTACTGGGTTATAGAGTATGTACGTCTGCAATTTTACTAGATATTGATTGTGCCGGCTTACATTCTCCAGCAGAGTTGAGGATTTCTGGTTGTTTTAATTCCTTGCCAACACTTGATATTATCAGATTTTTTAATTTTGTTTTGCTAATCTGGGGTAAAATGGTAACTCATTATGTTCTAATTGTCATGTGTCTAATTACCAATGAGGCTGACCATCTTTTCATATGATCCTAAGCCATTTGTGTTACATTTCCTATACAATTTTTATTTGTTTATTTATTTAGTTTAGTTCATTTCTCTACTAAGTTGTTTGACTTCCTGGTAGATTCATAGAAGTATATTTTAGAGCTAGTACTTTGTTGAATGAATCTGCCATGTGCCTCCTATTTTATGGCACGTCTTAGATTCTTATTGCAGTATCTTTTAATGTTCAAAAGATGATGATTTTTTTCTTTCATAATTGAGTTTTTATTGGTTATTCTGAGGATCAGTACAGACATTTTAATTTGTACACAATGCTTTTTTTTTTTTTGGATTTTATTTATTCATTTGAGAGAAAGAGAGAGAGCACAAACAGGGGGAGAGGCAGAGGGAGAAGGAGAAGTGGAGCAGGGAGCCCGACGTGGGGCTCCATCCCAGGACCTGGAGATGACCTGAAGCAAAGGCAGATGCCCAACCATCTGAGCCACCCAGGTGCCCCAGTTTGTACCCAATTCTTAATGCACATACCAAAAATCTAAAAAATCATGTAGTTGTGATTCTTTTCTAAAACTGACTCCAGTGACTTTCCAGTTTAAAGTTTGGAGGCGAATTTTCCTTAACAGTATATCAAGCACCAATATCTTCAAATGTTGATACGCTATTACACTGTTAAGTCCCATTAATTCACAATTTAATGTCATGTACACTACATACTCGGACCTTTCAATCTTGCATGGCACATTAACAAAGTTACTATGAAAACAACGATCAAGACCAAGATGTTACAGAATTCACAAAATTCTGACAGGAAGAGCCAAGATCAAGGAGTGGTTTTCTTTAGGAAACAATCCTACCAAAAATGACAGGGATATAGAGGTCATTTAAAATGTCCAGGACAGGCGTGCCAGGGTGGCTCAGTCGGTTAAGTGTCTGCCTTCGGCTCAGGTCATGATCCCAGGTCCTGGATCGAGCCCTGAGTCGGGCTCCTTGCTCGGCGGGGAGCCTGCCTCTCCCTCTTCCTCGTGCTCTCTCTCGCTATCTCTACCTCTCTCTCAAATAAATAAATAAAATCTTAAAAAAAAAGTCCAAGACATATTAAATGCACAACTGACTCCCAATTGCCATTTAATATGCTTTGTATTATAAAATATAAAAACTACCCCAGCTATGAAGTGTTGAGCTGACACCCACGACAGTCAAAGCATCCCCTATTCACTACCCCACTATTTTCTGGTTGTAGCAAAAAATAAACAATTTGCTGGTCTCCCCAGCAAATGATTTCACCTCTTTAAAAAAAAAAGCATTTACACTTAAAAAATGGGATGAGGTGGGAATCCTTCCTTCTTAAAATTGTTTCTAGGGGCGCCTGGGTGGCTCAGTCGTTAAGCGTCTGCCTTCAGCTCAGGTCATGATCTCAGGGTCCTGGGATCGAGCCCCACATTGAGCCCCACATCGGGCTCCCTGCTCAGCGGGAAGCCTGCTTCTCCCTCTCTTGCTCCCCCTGCTTGTGTTCCCTCTCTCACTGTGTCTCTCTCTGTCATATAAATAAAATCTTAAAAAAAAATTGTTCCTAGAGCTACTAAAAAACTTGTGTTTACAAAACAGTTGATAAAAATATTCCTCTGGATTGTACAAGGAGGGAGACAGGGACTGCTGATAAGGCAAGGTATGTGATGTCAATCAGACTTGGCTTCTTTCTCTCCCGTTTCATCAGAGGCTGGACTCTGCTTGTTTTTAGTTTCCCCAGTTCCTGCAAGTTTTATTTCTTGGTTAGCCACTTCAGCCTGGTTTCCCTTTGTTCTCCTTTTCCCCTTTGTTTGCACTTTTTTGTCTGAAGATTTATCCTTTCCTGCTGCATTTTTTGGCTTCATTTCCATTTTTAAGGGAGCAGGTTTGGCTAACAACCTCCCCCAGCCCGGGGCGGAGCTGACCATCCTCTTGGGCATCCAGGTGGCAGGGCCAGCGCACAGAGCCTTCTCGAAGCCTGGCTGCCTGGCCACTGCCACTCCTCCTGCCCCCAAAGATGATGATTGTAACATGGAGGAATACATCAATCTTTTCTTTTATGGCTAGTGCTTTTTGTAACTTGTTTAAGAAATCCTTCCTTATCCCCCGAGTCATGGAGCAGTTTCCTACGTTATCTTTGGTGTAAGTTTCCTAGGGCTGCCTTGGCAAATTATTACAAAATTGGTGACTTAAAACAGCAGAAATGTATTCTCTCAGAGTTCTGGGGGCCTGAAGTCTGAAATCAAGGGGTTGGCAGTGATGGTTCCTTCCAGAAGCTCTCTCCCTTCATGCCTCTCTTCTAGTTTCTGGTGGCTTCTAGCAATTCTTGGTGCTTATTGGCTGGTAGACACATCACTCCAGTTTCTGCCTAGGTCTTCACAGTGGTCTTCCCCTCTGTGTGTCTCTGTATCTTCTCCTTCTCTGTCTCTTATAAAGACACTAGTCATCACATTTAGGGCCCACCCTAAAACCAGGATGATCTCATGTTGAAAGCTATAATTATATGTGCAAAGACTTTATTTCTAAGTAAGTACATTTCATAGGTAGGCATGTTAGGACTTGGACATATCTTTTTCAGGCCACTATTCTACCCACTACATCTTCTAAAAACATTCCTTTTGAAATTAGGAACATGAGGATTCCCACCATCACACACTACTGTTCAAAGTATTGCTGGAGATCTGAGCTAGCACAGTAAATCTAGAAAAAGAAGTAGAAAGTAGGATTGAAGAAATAATAAATAAAAATGTCATTAAAAGCAGATAACCAGCTTCAGTACACAGAAAACCCAAATGAATCTACAGATAAATTGTTGGAATTAACAAGAGAATTTTGCATTTGCTAAATACAAAACCAACATATAAAGTTCAATTGCATTTCAACATACCAGTTAATAACAGAAAACGAAATAAAAATGTTTAAGATAGCACTTACAATAGCTTTGAAAACTACGAAGTACATATTTGAGGAACTAACTCTAACAAAAATGGACAAGACCTTTACAGAGAAAATCATGAGAACTTAAAAAAAAAAACTGATTAAATTAAAAAATATTACATGTTCATGGATTGGCAAAATCAATATAAAAGATGTTCTTTCTCCCCCACGTGGTATATAGAGTCAATGTAATCCCAACCAAAATATGCCTTGCCCCTTTTTATGTGGAACTTTGTGAACTTTTTCTTTAAAAATGTACAGGCTTGTGAAGTACAGGAAAAATTAAACACTCTTGAGGAAGGATGAATTGTGAGAACTTTCCCCACGATGCAGCAAGACTTTTTATAATGCTATAGTATTTAAGACCATGTGATATTGGTGCAGGGATACAAAATATAGAATAACAGAAAAGTGCTGCATAAACAGACATAGACCCGTGTGTATGTGGAAACTCAATCTACAATCAAAACTGCAGGAAGGTTGGAGAACGGTTGCACATTGCAGTGCGAGGAGCTGGGACACCTGGGTTTAATGATTCTGGTCCTAATTCCAATGTGTGGGGGATTCCCCACACTACCAAGCAATTCTTACACACCAGCTGGGTATCCTGCAATTCAACTCCATTCTGACACTGTCTACCTAGAGAGGGATCAGGTTGCACAAGTTAAGAGCTCAGTCCCACAAGACTGCCCTCCACTTCAGACTGCAATCTCAAATCCAGGTTGTTATCTGTACTTCTGACCAACTGCTATAAATCATAGATTACCATGAACCCTTCTTTGGTTTCAATTGATTTGCTATAATGGTTCACAGACATCAGGAAACCAGGTTACTCACTAGAACCCTGGCTTGTTACAAAGGATATCAAGGATATGAATCAACAGCCAGATAAAGAAATACATAGGATGAGGTCCTTAACAAAGGAGTTTATGTTCTTGGGCCCAGTGGCTCACGGTTCTGGCTCACCAGCCTGAAAATTCTCTAACCCTCATCCTTTTGGGGTTTTATGGAGGTTTTATTACAGAGACATGATTGATCAAATCATTGGCCATTAGTGATTGACTCAACCTCAAACCCCTCTTCCCTCCTAGGGAGATTGGGGACTGGAGCTAAAAGTTCCAACCCACTAATCACCTGATTGGTTCTCTTGGCAACCAGCCCCCATCCCTAGCTACTTTACAAAAGTCACCTCATTGCCATAACAAAAGACACACTGATCACTCTCTTAGAAAATTCCAAGGGTTTTAGGAGCTGAGTGCCAGAAATGGGGACAAAGACCAAATCTATATATTTCTTATTATAAATCACAATATCACAGGTACGCTTATATGGAAGAAAAGTAATTCGATCCCTAGCACACACTATATCCGAAGATCAGCTCCAGGAAGATTAGTGACAAAACATAAAACATAATATTTTTAATCAGCAAAGAGGCTGTCTCTACATTATGCTAGTAGTATAAACTTTAGCAGCTGAAATGGCTGAAGAATTATTACTTCCTTCACTTTGTGGCTCCGATCAATAAAGCCTTAGGAGTTTTTACCAAAAACTCTAGAAGTTTCCAGAACATCTGTTTCTCATTGCACAAATCTTTTCCCCCCTCAGCCTGAGAAGGTGCCATTTCAATCTATCACAATGACACCGCGACTGATGGCCTGTGTGTGTTCCCTGGGCCTCAGATGAAACACTAGCATAGCAGGAATTCCTCTTCTGAGCACCGTGTCTAGTTGTAAAAACAAGGGAAAAGTAGGTGCTGACAGGATGGCATTCATAATACACCTCTGCCTGTCTTATAAATCTTGTGTTTAAGTGTAAATGAGGAGAGTTGAGATTCCAATAAGGAATTCAAGAGGGGTGACTTTGATTGTTGAGCACGGAATGTGTGACCTGCGGATGGATGGTAACCTTGGCAAGTCTCATGGGTCAGTGTCCTTTCCAAAGTCTGGTTTAGAGAACCAGACTTCAGTTTGAACATTTGAGGTAGGGTATGAGAAATTGAATTGAAAGCTTCATATGCTCATATAAATGTATATGAATTTTTCCCTCTCCAAAAAAACATTTTCTGCAACTTTATCTCTTTTCTGCAATTTTTTCACTCAACAATACCTCAAGGATCATGGCAAGATATGCTTGCAGTTGTAATGCTTCTTGCCGCGTAAGAAGGGAGAAGTCTGGCATGTCCCCAGATTTACCCTGCCCATCAAAGGTTCATAGTAAAATAGTCTTGCCGTTGACTCACAAAAAAAGAAAAACAACAACAAAAACCAAATAAGAAAACCACAATACATCATGAATCTGTTCCTGAAAGAGGACTTTCACTACCTCCATTTGGAATGCAAACCTAATTAAGTTCTTCTTTTCAGCTTTCTTTTAACTTAGGAAAAAGACTGTGGGGGGCAAAGCATCCCCTAAATGGAACCCAAACTACCCTCCCCAGGCAATAAGAACTTCCCTGAGCCAACAGGACGCCATGTGATTGACTCCCAGACAATGATCGATCTGACTTTCAATGCCCACCTGCATGTACCCACTAATCTTTGCCCTGCGTTTTCCTTGTGTAAACCTGGAAGTATTTTTGGCACTTTGGAGATGGTCTTTGAGACACTAGTCCACTGTCTTCTGGGTGTTGGCTTCACTGAAATGAACTTTCTTGTATCCCCACCACTCTTCTCTCTGCCTTTGGATTTTGTCAGTGGGAGCAGTTGAACCTGGTCTGTTTGGGACCCTGGGAGCCAGGCACTCTTGTGCCCCTGCCCCCCCCACCTTTCCATAGTCTTACATTTTTCTTAAAAAGAATATCTTGGATATGGAGAGAGGATGTGGCTATAAAGGGTAGCGTGGGGGATACTTGTGGTGACGGATCAGCCCTATATCTTGATCATAGTGCTAGTTAGCAGAATACAGCACGTGATAAAACTACATAGAACTACACATACATGTGCACACACACACACACAAATGAGTGACAAGGAAGAGGACAGTTACCACCTACACTGGGCTTGGGGTAGATTTATTCATTCAAGAAATATTGATTTGCCAGGCATGATTCCACACACAGGAGATTCAAGGTAAAACTACCACAACAAAACACCCTGCCTTCATGGAGTTTGCAGTTCAGTGAGGCGACAGACGCATTCACAGGATATTAGGGGACCAGGACAGAAGGATAGGAAGAGCGGGTGAGGTGATTAGGTAAGGCCACACTGAGAAAATGCCACGTAAGGCAAGGAGATGCAGGGTTAACCACTAGAGGAAGAACAGCCAGGCAAAGATCCTGTACTGGGGGCATGTCTGGTGGGTTCGACCGTGAGGATAGCAAAGAGGCCTGGGTGCCTAGAGCTGAAGGAGCCAGGGAAGATGACCAGTAGGAAATAGAAAGGTAAGAGGTGACAGGACTGATCACATTGTTAAAAAGGAAACCACAGGCCCCAAATGGAGTCCCTTAGAGTAAGACCCCATGTCAGCAAACCAAGACTTAATACTAACTTAACTGCAGTTTCGATCCCCACCCCCACCGCCAATGTAACCTTTAACCAGGCAACATGGAATGTCCTGGTCGGCACTACAGCACTAGGAAATTTACTGATAGACCCCTTCTGTTCCCCTTAGGAGGAGGACCTTGCCTAAAACTTGCTAACAATTTCCTTTCCCCCAACATTCCCCCCCGCCCCCCCCCCCCCCCCCCCCGCCTTTAGAAACCTTTCTTCTTGGGGCGCCTGGGTGGCTCAGTCGTTGAGCGTCTGCCTTCAGCTCAGGTCATGATCGCAGGGTCCTGGGATCGAGCCCCGCATCGGGCTCCCTGCTCGGCGGCAGGAAGCCTGCTTCTCCCTCTCCCACTCCCCCTGCTTGTGTTCCCTCTCTCACTGTGTCTCTCTCTGTCGGATAAATAAATAAAATCTTAAAAAAAAAAAAAAAGAAACCTTTCTTCTTCCACAGCTTGATGGAGCTCCCTTTTATTTGCTAGATAGGAAGCTGCCCAATTCATGAATCATTCAGTAAAGCCAATTTGATCTTGTAGGGGCCAAGGGCAGGCTGCCTTAAAATGTGCCACTTTGGAAATTGATTATTTTAAATAAAAGTTACTTATGAGACAGCCCATGCAAGGACACTCAGACCATGTTCTGTCCCCCTGGAAGCAGGAAATGAATCTCCCCTGCGAAAAGTACTCTCCCTGTACCAGTAGGTAAAGAGTCATCCTTATCACCAGAGATGGAAATTTTAGAGCTGAGGAAGCTGTATAAGCAACCTTTGTTACTTTTTACTAATTTGCTTCACCGACCCAAATTCTGTTTAGAATTCCTTACTGATTGAAGTCCCCAGAGTTTTCTTTGTTCTGTCAATTAAAAAGTATAAAAAGTGCCTGTCTTGATCATTTCTTTAGATCTCAATTTCATAATTGGGCTTCTGTGCACATGTAATAAAACTTTGGGGTTTTTTTCTCCTGTTAATCTGTCTCATGTAAATTTAATTCTTAGTCCACCTGGACGATCTCGAAAGACAGAGAATTTTTTCTTCCCTTCAATCTGTTAAATTAGTCAGTTGAGTTTTTATTGTTTAACAATATAAAACCGAGGAGCTAAGATGGCAGAGCAGTAGGAGGACCTTAGGCTTGCCTCCTCCCTGGAACACAGCTAAATAAATACCAAATCATTCTGAATACCCGAGAAATCGATCTGAGGACTGACAGGATGAACTGCATAACTAGAGGGAGAGAAGAGGCTACATTATGGAACGTAGGAGGTGCGGAGACATGAATTGGGGGAGAAACGGATCACAGGTGCTGTAGAGGGGAGGGAGCCCTGTCATGGAGAGAGCCTAGAGGGACAGAGGAACACATGGGGGACCGCACAAGGAAAACACTCCTCCAAAGCCACTGACTGGGAAAACGAGAGGGGCTGGTTTTTGTGAGTTTTTACAACCGGCAGTGCTCAAAGCCTGGAGTTTTAGAGGTCCATGGCAGGCTGGTGTGAAGCCCTGAGGGTGAAGCAGTGCTCCTGGAGAAGGAGGGCAGGTAGCCCGGGAGCAGACGGCAGCAATCTGAGGATCCACTGGGATGCACTGGGAGAGATGGTTCCCCCTTCTTGGAGTGCATCTGGGAGAGGTGGCATTGCCTCTCTGAGACAAAAGAGCTGGAGGGTGCCATTACCCACCCCTGCCCCTCAGCATAAGCACAGAGACGCCTGCTGAGGGCTGCTAACCGGACACTGGCTCTTTTCCTTGCGCTTTGGTGCAACTGCCCTTCTGGGACAAACCGGTACTGGCCCCAGCATGGAAGAACTTCCCCCAGAGGATCAGCGTGGGTCCACGCTGCACTGGTCCCTAAAGCTTGGAGTTTTAAAACTCAGCTGGTCTGCCAGGGATAGAACACAGGTTCACTGCACAGCCAGGTGGGCAAGTGGCCCGGACATAGACAGGGCCCACACGCACCATGTCTATTGACCAGAGTTCTGCAAAGCTTCAGCTCTAGTAGAAATAGCATCAGGTCTCTTTCAACAAACAGACCAGGGCCCACCTAGTTAAAACTTGTCATAGTCTGGCCAAGGTCCTAACACTCCCCACTACAGGCAAGGAGAAATGCTGCAGAAGACTGACATAAGGGAACCAGTAGCCAAAACGCTCAGCAGAATGCACACAGCACACACCAGAGACACTTCCTAAAGCACCAGGCCCTAGACAGTATATGACGTCTTCTTTATAAAGCCATTACTCTCAGTAGCAGGAAATATAACAGGCTTTCCTAACACACAGAAGAAGACAGAGACCTAGACAAAATGCCAAGATGGAGGAATTCACTCCAAAAGAAAGAAAAAGAAAAGGTTACTGCCAGGGATCCAATTGAAACAGATATACGTAATATGCCTGATCCAGAATTTAAAGCAACAATCATAAGGATACTGGCTGGGCTTGAGAAAAGTATAGAAGACACAGGGAGTCCCTTACTGCAGAGATAAAAGACCTAAAAACTAGTCACACCAAAATGAAAAATGCAATAACCAAGATTTGAACCCAGCTGAATGTAATGACCACGAGGATTGTAGTAGAGGAATGAAAAGTGATATAGAAGCTAAAATTCTGGAAAATAATGAAGCTGAAAAGAAGAGGGAAAGAAAAATATTCACAAATGTAGACTTAGGGTCGTCAGTGACTCCTTAAAGCATAATAACATTTATATCATAGGAGTCCCAGAAGAAGGGAGGGAAAAGGGGACAGAAGGTTTACTTGAGGAAATTATAGCTGAAAACTGTAAGGAAATAGACATCTAGATCCAGGAGGCACAGAGAACTCCCTTCAAAATCATCAAAAGCGAGACTACACCAAGACATATCATAGTCAAATTTACAAAATATAAAGAAAAACTCCTACAAGAACCAAGACAAAAGAAGTCCCTAACTTACAAGGGAAGACAAATAAGGTTAGCAGCAGATCTTTCCACAGAAACTTGACAGGTAAGAAGACAGTGGCATGATATATTCAACATGCTGAACAGGAAAAATATACAGCCAAGAATACTCTTGACTAGTAAGGCTAGCATTCAGAACAGAAGGAGAGAGAAAGAGTTTCCCAGACAAACAAAACTAAAGGAGTTTGTGACCTAACCAGCCCAGTAAGAAATTTTAAAGGGAAATACTGAGTGGGAAAGACCAAAAATGACAAAGACTAGAAAGAAACAGAAAATCACCAGAAACAACAAAACAAGTAATAATATGGCATTAAACTCATATCTATCCATAATGGACTAAATGCTTCAATTAAAAGACATAGGGTGTCAGAATGGATAAAAAAAAACAAGACCCGTCTATATGCTGCCTACAAGAGACTCATTTTAGACCTAAAGACACCTGCAGATTGAAAGTGAGGGGATGGAGAACCATCTTTCATGCAAATGGACATCAAAAGAAAGCTGGAGTAGCAACACTTATACCAAACAAACTAGATTTTATTTATTTTATTTTTAAAAAGATTTTATTTATTTATTTGACAGAGAGACAGACAGACAGACAGAGAGACAGAGAGAGAGCAGAGGGGGAGGAAGGGGGAGGCAGAGGGAAAGGGAGAAGCAGGTTCCCCGCTGAGCAAGGAGCCAGATGCGGGGTTCAATCCCAGGACCCTGGGATCATGACCTGAGCAGAAGGCAGACGCTTAACCAATTGAGCCACCCAGGCACCCCCAGACAAACTACATTTTAAACCAAAAACTGTAACAAGAGATGAAGATTACCAAATCATAATAAAAGGGTCTATCCAATGAGAATATCTAACAATTGTAAATAATTATGCCCCCAACATAG
The DNA here is from genome assembly GCF_029215605.1 of Mirounga angustirostris. Taxonomy (NCBI): domain Eukaryota; kingdom Metazoa; phylum Chordata; class Mammalia; order Carnivora; family Phocidae; genus Mirounga; species Mirounga angustirostris. The sequence goes on from NW_026991711.1 coordinate 9,105,646, forward strand.
GAGCACCCAAATATATAAAACAATTAATAATAAACATAAAGGAACTCATTGATAATAATATAATAGTAGGGTACTTTAATACCCCACTTACATCAATGGGCAGATCATCTAAGCAGAAAATCAAGAAGGAAACAATGGCTTGGAATGACACACTGGACCAGATGGACTTAACAGATATATTCAGAACATTTCATCCTAAAGCACCAGAATACACATTCTTTTTGAGTGTATGTGGGATATTCTCTAGAATAGACCACATACTAGGTAACAAATCAGGCCTCAGCAAGTAAAAAAACTTGTCACACCAAAATGAGATCATACCATGCATACTTTCTGACTACAATGCTATGAAACTTGAAGTCAACCACAAGAAAAAAATTAGAAAGACCATAAGTACATGGAGGTTAAAGAATATCCTAGTAAAGAATGAATGGATCAACCAGGAAATTAAAGAAGAAATTTAAAAAAATGTATGGAATAAAATGAAAATGAAAACACAGTGGTCCAAAACCTTTGGGATGCAGCAAAAGCAATCATAAGAGGGAAGTATATAGCAACACAGGCCTACCTCAAGAAGCAAGAAAAATCTCAAATACGCAACCTAACCTTACACCTAAAGGAGCTAGGAAAAGAACAACAAGTGAAGCCTAAAGCCAGGAGAAGAAGAGAAATAATAAAGATTAGAACAGAAATCAATGATCTAGAAATAAAAAACCCAGTAGAACAGGCCAATGAAACCAGGAGCTGGTTCTTTGAAAGAATTAATAAAACTAGCCAGACTTATCAAAAAGAGAAAGGACCAAAAAATAAAATAATGAATGAGAAAGGAGAGATCACAACCAACACCATAGAAAGATAAACAATTAAAAGAGAGTATTATGAAAAATTATATGCCAACAAATTGGGCAATCTGGAAGAAGTGGATAAATTCCTAGAAACACATAAACTACCAAAATTGAAACAGGAAGAAATAGAAAACTTGAACAGACTGATAACCAGCAAAGTAATTGAGTCAGTAATAAAAAATCACCCAACAAATAAAAGTCCAGGGCCAGATGGCTTCTCAGAAGAATTCTACCAAATATTTATTTTTATTTATTTATTTATTTTTTAAGATTTTATTTTTTTTGAGAGAGAGGTAGAGAGAAAGCCAGAGAGAGCACAAGCAGGGGGAGGGGCAGAGGCAGAGGGAGAAGCAGACTCCCCGCTGAGCAGGGAGCCTGATGGAGGGCTCAATCCCAGGACCCTGGGATCATGACCTGAGCCGAAGGCAGACGCTTAACCAACTGAGCCACCCAGGCGCCCCTCTACCAAATATTTAAAGAAGAGTTAATACCTATTCTTCTCAATCTGTTCCAGAAAAATAGAAATGGAAGGAAAAATTCCAAACTCATTCTATGAGGCCAGCATTACCTTGATTCCAAAACCAGACAAAGATTCCATTAAAAAAAGAGAATTATAGGCCAATATCCCTGTTGAACATGGATGCAAAAATTATCAACAAAATACTAGCAAATTGAATCTAATAGTACATAAAAAGAATTATTCACCACAATCAAGTGGGATTTATTCCTGGGCTGCAAAGGTGGTTCAATATTTGCAAATCTATCAACTTGTACATCACATTAATAAAAGAAAGGATATGAACCATATGATCTCAGTAGATGCAGAAAAAAACACTTGACAAAGTACAGCATCCATTCTTGATAAAAACACTCAACAAAGCAGGGATAGAGGGAACATATCTCAATATCATAAAGGCCATCTATGAAAGACCCACAGCTAATATTATCCTAGATGGGGAAAAGCTGAGAACTTTTCCTCCACGGTCAGGAACAAGACAGGGATGTCCATCTCACCACTGTTATTTAACATGGTACTAGAAGTCCTAGCCTTAGCTGTCAGGCAACAAAAAGAAATAAAAGGCACCCAAATCAGCAAGGAAGAAGTCAAACTTTCACTATTTGCAGATGACATGATACTCTATGTAGATGACCTGAAAGGCTCCACCAAAAAATTGCTAGAACCAATACACAAATTCAGTAAAGTTGCAGGATACAAAATCAACATGCAAAAATCTGTTGCATTTCTACACACCAATAATGAAACAGCAGAAAGAGAAATCAAGGAATTGATCCCATTTACAACTGCACCAAAACCCATAAGATACCTAGGAATAAACCTAACCAAAGAGCTAAAAGATCTGTACTTTGAAAATCATAGAGCGCTTATGAAAGAAATTGAAGATGACACAAAGAAATGAAAAGACAGTCCACGCTCATGGGTTAGAAGAACAAATATTATTAAAATGTCTATACTACCCAAAGCAATCTACACATTCAATGTGATGCCTATCAAAAAACCACTAGCATTTTTCACAGAGCTAGAATCCTAAAATTTTTATGGAACCACCAAGACCCCAAATAGCCAAAGAATCTTGAAAAAGAAAAGCAAAGCTGTGGTCATTACAATCATGGACTTCAAGGTATACCTACAAAGCTGCAGTGATCAAGACAGTATTGTACTGGCACAAAAAGAGAAAGATCAGTGGAACAGAACAGAAAACCCAGAAATGGACCCATTTCTGGGTCAACTAATCTTCAACAAAGCAAGAAAGAATATCCAATGGAAAAAAAGACAGCCCCTTAAACAAATGGTGTTGGGGAAAGTGGACAGCAACATGCAGAAGAATGAAACTGGACCACTTTCTCACAAGTTACACAAAAATAAATTCAAAATGGATGAAAGACCTAAATGTGAGACATGAAACCATCAAAATCCTGGAGGAGAACACAGATAGCAACCTCTTTGACATCGGCTATAGCAATTTCTTATTAGGTCTCTGGAGGCAAGGGAAACAAAAGCAAAAATGAACTATTGGGATGTCATCAAGATAAAAAGTTTCTGCACAGTGAAGGAAACAATCAGCAAAACTAAAAGGTAACCTTTAGAATGGGAGAAGATATTTGCAAATGACATATCTGATAAAGGGTTAGTATCCAAAATCTATAAAGAACTTATTAAAGTCAACACCCAAAACCCAAATAATCCAGTTAAGAAATGGTCAGAAGACATGAATAGACATTTTTCCAAAGAAGGCATCCAGATGGCTAACAAACACATAAACAGACGCTCAACATCACTCATCAGGGAAATACATACCAAAACTACAATGAGATTCACCTCACACCTGTCAGAATGGCTAAAATTAACAACTCAGGAAACAACAGATGTTGGTGAGGATGCGGGGAAAGGAGAACCCTCTTAAAATATTGGTGGGAATGCAAACTGGTGCCGCCAATGTGGCAAACAGTCTGGAAGTTCTTCAAAAAGTTAAAAATAGCACTACCCTAGATCCAGCAATTGCACTACTAGGTATTTACCCAAAGGATACAAAAATACTGATTCGAAGGGACACACGCACCCTGATGTTTATAGCAGCATTATCAACAATAGCCAAATTATGGAAAGATCCCGAATATCCATCCACTGATGAATGGATAAAGAAGATGTGGTGTATATATACAATGGAATATTACTCAGCCATAAAAAGAATGAAATCTTGTCATTTGCAACGACATGGATGGAACTAGAGTGTACTATGCTAAGGAAAATAAGTCAGTCAGAGAAAGACAAATGCCATATGATTTCACTCATATGTGGAATTTAAGAAATAAAACAGATAAACATAGGGACAAAAAAGGAGAGAGGCAAATAATAAAACAGATTCTTAACTATAGAGAACAAACTGAGGGTTGCTGGAGGGGAGGTGGGCAAGGGGGGGTGGGTTAAATGAGTGAAGGATATTCATGGGGGCACTTGAGATGAGCACTGGATGTTATGCACAAGTGTTGAATCACTAAATTCTACTCCTGAAACTAATATTACTGGAATTTAAATGAAAACTTGAAACAAACAAAACCAAAAAAATAATATAAAACCTTGGTGGTCATTGTAAGGGCTTTGGCTTTCCTTATGAGAGCGATGGGAAGCCTCTGGAAGGCTTTGACAGGAGGTGTTTACATTTCAACCAGGTCCAGCTGGTTGCTGTGATGATCAGGTAGCAAAGAGGTGGAGGCAGAGATGGGGACAAGAGAGCGTTTAGTAGATTATTTCAATAATCCAGGCAGAGTTGAATGGGGGCACTGCAACCAGTCCGGTAGCAGCAGGAGAGGCAGCTGGCTTTTGTTTGTATTTGCAAACAGAGTCAACAGGATGGACAGACTGTGGGTGTGAAAAAAAGAATAATGAGAGTTGACCTCACGTTCGTGGACCTGCGCAACTGTTGGAACGGAGCTGCTGGGACAGGGAAGGGTCCAGCGCGGAGTGAGCCGGGGGCGGGGGGGAGGCAGCGACTGGAAGCGGCTCCTGAGCCACCCGGGGGCTGGTGAGTACCTGCTGCCCCGCCCCCAAGGGAAGGGCTGGAAAACTCCCGCTCCCAGCGTGCCGCGCGCGCCGGCCCGCGCGCCCGGGGGGCGGGGCCTGAGCGCGCGTGCGCCGAGGCGGAACGGGCTGGCGGGTGCGGCGAGGCGGTCACTTCGAGCGCGGTAGTTTGTTCCGTGAAGGGGAGTGAGGACGGTTGGGTGCTCTTGGCCACCTTCCCTTCCCCGGTAAGTGCGGCGGCGGGGGCGGCCTCCAGAGGAGGGTGCTGGCGCGCCTGGTGGCCCCATCCGAGTGAGACATTTCGAGCTCGCGGCCGTCGCCCCTCGGGGGCTGTTGGTCGCCTCCGTGAGGCGGTCGGTGTGAGCTCGCTGCTCGCGGGCCCGGCCGCCGGGGTTTCGCCCGCCCGGCGGATGGCGAGGCCGGAGTGAGGGAACGGGGCGGGCGGGGAGAGGCGAGCCGCGGGGAGCCGTGCGGGGTCGCGCCGGGCCCTGGGGACGGCCACCGCGCAGCCCCGCGCACGCGCGCCAGTTGAGTGAGGGATTGGAGCCTCAGGTGCCTTCGAATCCCAAACCCCTGGGGGAGCTCGCTCCGAATGTCTGCGCTGGGACCCTTCGGTGTCTGTTGTGGACCCGGCCGGATGATCAGCCCCGGAAGACTTGAACTCTTGACGTTTTTGTCTGCCCGCGACTTGCCGCGTAGTGCTGTAGATACGACAGATAAAGCCCACGCTGTTTCTGGCTGGACGTTACGGTGGTTGGGGCGTTTCGGTCCTTCGGCGTGAGATGCGATCGCTTATTGCGCGCGGAGCCCGAGTAGTCCTGCAGGTCACTCTCGAAGGCTCGCGATGTGGGGACACGGCTAAGAAGTGCGGAGACTACCGACTCCTCGCCGCGGTGTCTCCGTAGCTCCCCGTTTGCAGAGCCAGACTTGCCCTGCCCTGTGCGAACTCAGAACCGGGGGCTGTAGCCTAGACGGCCGAGACCAGCTTACGGTGGGGCCATACTGTTAGTGGCGGTAGTCCGGAACATGTGCACCGGTCGTGAAGGTAGACCGTGAGCAGGAGATCTGGAAGGGAGTAGTTTTTCTGGAAAAACACACACACACGAAGTTGTTGAGGAGGAGTGGTCTAGGCTAAGATAGGGGGTTGAATACGTGTATCTGACATTACTCCCTCCTGAAATCTCACCAGAATTACAGTGAAGAAGTTTTTTAAAAGACGTAAACCCAAATGATGGAGAGAATGGGAAAGGAAACAACAGCAGTAAAATACTGGGGTCTGGAAGGCAAATGTTGTTCGCAGAGCTTAGCTTAATTCTGCACCTGCAGCAAGGAATAGTGTGGCACAAGTCTCTGCAAACCACAGAAACTGGCAGCACCAGACACCTTGAGAACTGCCCGTGAAGGAAATGGCGTTGGGGGCGTGGGTGGAGGGCTTGAATAAGGCTTAAACTTAGGTGAAATCTGTTCGAGAAGCAATTAGGTATCTACATCGCCTTCCCTATTTCACATTTTTGGGTGACTGCCTTTCTCCTATTAGAAGGCAGGAGGCTGTTCCCTTGAGAACATAAAACAGGATCTTTGAACCAGGGGACCCCAGGCACACTTAATTATGGGGCTGCATTTATGAAAGCAGGGACACTCTGCACTTTGCAGTGTCCCCACATCGCGAGCCTTCAAGAGTGACCTTCAGGACTACTCAGGCTCAGCTAGACTGACTCCCCTCAGGCTCAAATAAGAATTTTTCTACACACACATACACATTTGTGGAAAGACAGACGGTAAGTTGGTCACAGGGGTTGCTTCTGGGAAAGGAAAGGAACTCGGTGGCTGGGGGAGAAGGAGGTGAGGAGACTTAACTATTTACATTTTTGTTCTTTTAAAATTCTGTACCATATGCATATATTACCTATTCAAAAATCAGATGTATTCCTTAAAAAATATAATTTCAAATGAATATACCGTTTGATACAGCAGTTCCTCCCCCACAAATTTATTATATTGGTTTGTCTACACGAGAAAATAATGGAAGTACATGGCATTCATCACCATATTTTAGCAAAAGATTGGAAACAATCTCAGTGTTCATTAATAGATAATGGTTGGTGAAATAAATTATGTACGACCCTTCCTTGGAATATTCTGCAGCCATAAAATGAAAGAAGCTCATTGTATAAAGAAAAGAGTAAGCACAAAGTGGATTTTAAATGGTGGGGGATTCAGAAAAATATCATGGGTTTATTTTTTTAAAAGGAGAGGTATGTGTGTATATATGTATAAAATATCTGGAAAGATATGTAAGAAGCAGGTAATATTAGCTGACTTTGGAGAAGGGATCTGGATAACAAGGCAAAAGTGGAATAAGGGAGGCTTTTCACTGTGTATTTTTGGTACCTTTGAACTTTGAACCCTCTTATTGTTATCCAGTGAATGAATAAATAAATGTTATCAGGAAATAATAGATGAATAGTGGAGATCCTGATGTTGGTAATACCCTGAACAATAAAAGATCTCTTACAATAGGAAGGAATGCTGCATAACAATCCCAGAATCTCAGTGGCTTATATTTCATGTTCTTGGTTCTTCAGTGGCTTAGATCTTGGCTGGATTAGGCTGGACTCCAACTTTGGTTTTGGGTTCATGTCTGCAACATGTATCTTTGTTCTGGGACCCAGGCTGAAAAAGCAAAAATACCTGGAAACGTGCTCTTCTGATGGCTGAGGGTGGGAGTTCAAGGGGGGCTTCTTGAAATTTGCCCTGTTCCTGCTCAGAAGTGACACATTGCAACTTTTACATATATTCCATTAGCTAAAGCAATGTCATATAGTCAAGCCCCAGGTCAATAGGGTAGAGATGTATGTACACTCTTCCTACTGGGAGGCTCTGCAAAGGCACCTAACAAAGGGTGTGGATATATACTTCTGTTGCAGGGTAGGAGGAGGAGTTGGGAAAGATAATGATGAAAGAAATGGGTTAATAGAAAAATACTCTGACATTAAATTGAAGATAGTTGGCTGAGAATAAAGATGCTTAGAAAAAAAGATATGCATATATGCCAAGATGCAACATTCTACTTTGGTGTGAATTTTCTTAAGGTTTCCTTGTCAAGGTATCACATTGGCTTTTCTTATGTAACATCTGCCATCCCCACACCTGGCCCTGTAACCCAATTCTGAGTGCCCATGGTTTTAGGAAGTTTGAAAATAATTAATGAAATAATGCACCTGTAAAGGCACTAGTTCTTAGAGAAGTAGTTCTAAATTTGTTTATTTCAGCTCTTGAATGTGTTCATTAATAGTTCTTATGTCATATCCATGTCTGCCAACCGACCTTTCACAACAGAATCTTCTTTTCAGGGAGATGTCCTTTGCTTCTCAGATGTAATGCACTTTAAGTTTGTTATTCAACAGTGAAAATGAGTCATACAGAGGTAATACATATTTTCATACGTTCTGCATCTTCAGGGTTCCTTTTTTTTTTTTAAGTCATGTGGCTCCAGAGTAATTTTCTTATTTTTAACTTGTACTGTGAGAGACAGTATAGCATTAGTGGTTAAAGGAAGGACTTTTGGAGCAAACTGCCTGAGTTTGAATCCTAGCCGCTAGCCTATATAGCTAGTGGCTGTATAACCTTGGGCACATTACTTAACCTGCTGTGCCTGTTTTCTCATCTATAAAAAGTACTTGCTTCATAGAATTATTAGGAAGGTTAAATAAGTTAATACATATAAGGCACTTATAATAGTACCTGACACACAATAAGTACTTAAATATTAGCTGTTGTTAATAATGCTTTTTATTTGGAGGCCATGTGAATCATGGGCTTCACAGAACAAACATAGTTATTTAGTTGTCTGAATAGGCAAGGAAGTAATTTTTGATCCCTTTATTCTCTTGAATTCCAGGTTAAATTAAAAATACCTTTTGGAAATAAATTACTAGATGCTGTTTGTTTGGTACCTAACAAGAGCTTAACATATGGAATAATTCTTACACATGGAGCGTCAGGAGATATGAACCTTCCTCATTTGATGTCACTGGCATCCCATCTTGCATCTCATGGTTTTTTTTGCCTGAGATTTACCTGTAAAGGCCTTAATATTGTACATAGAATTAAGGCATATAAATCAGTTTTGGTAAGAAAATTTCTTTATATTTACTTATAACAGAATTTTGTTTTAAAATTCTTAATACATTTAAGACAAATTCTATTAGCAGTCATTTGGTTTATCTTAAAAAACTTCTAATGAATATTCTTAGAAACTCAACAGTACATGAGGGCTGTATAGTAGTCAGATTTCTCTTTGCTCTCAGTTTCCATGGAGATGAGTGCTCACATCATAAATGTTCTTTCATGGTACTACCAAGGAAACTATGATGTAATTTTCTTAATGGAATTATATAACTTCAGAATATAGTTCTGGATATTTGCCTACTATACTATGAATGTACAAATATAGCACAGTTTTGAAACTGTAAAATCCCTGGATAACACAAATTGAAATTTTTAAAATCCAGATTATTTCAAACTTGCTAAGTTTTTCAGGGCTTTAAATTAGATTTTAGTACTATTCTGTATTGGTTGGAAGCTTTTACTGGCTGTTTTTTTTTAATGTAATTCTTTAAAAACATTTTAGTACTTTAATTCTTTTAGACAGGCCAAGTAGTTTTTTTTCCTCATTTATTTGCCTGTATTTACCCAGCTATGATTTGATAGTGACAGCATGACCAGAAGAGCAAAGAACTAGTTTAGTTACCTCTTTCAAGAAGAATCCCTTGAGATTTTATGGTTGTCTTTGCAAAGAGTTTTATACATTTCACTAATGATGAGAAATACTTGTTGGTTTTCCAGTGGAATATTTCATAGGAGAAGAACTGATAATTTTTTGGTTGGTTTTTCTAGAATTACCTGAAGACCTCAGGAGAATACAAACTGGCAGGTGTTTTCCTTGGTGGTAAGTTGCAATACTTGCTTTTAAATCTATTCATATTAATATAGGAACAGGTGATCAGGAATTAAAATTAATTGATGATAGGAAGCTAATTTAAGAATTTTTTGTTTTATGGGCGCCTGGGTGGCTCAGTTGGTTAGGCGACTGCCTTCGGCTCAGGTCATGATCCTGGAGTCCTGGGATCGAGTCCCGCGTCGAGCTCCCTGCTCGGCGGGGAGTCTGCTTCTCCCTCTGACCCTCCCCCCTCTCATGTGCTCTCTCTCTCTCTCATTCTCTCTGTTTCAAATAAATAAATAAAATCTTTAAAAAAAAATTTTTTTTTTTGTTTTGGGGCGGCTCAGTCGTTAGGCATCTGCTTCTGGCTCAGGTCATGGTGCCAGGGTCCTGGGATGGAGCCCCGCATCCGGTTCCCTGCTTGTCGGGAAGCCTGCTTCTCCCTCTCCCACTCCCCCTGCTTGTGTTCCCTCTCTTGCTGTCTCTCTCTTTGTCAAATAAATAAATAAAATCTTAAAAAAAAAATTTTTTTTTGTTTTGGTAAGTCACTTTGTTGTATAACATCAAAGTACTTTATATATTTAAAGCAAATTTAAATCTCATAAGTATGTATTGTAACCCAAAGAGCTTTTCTTTTATTTATATCCCTGAGTCACTGTCTCTCAAATGATTCTTCATAAGGATTGTCCTTACCTCAAGTATTCTTCAGGGGAAAAAAAAAATTCCACTTTTTTTTTGACTTGGGATCAATGTTTAGCATTTCATGAAGCTATAGATGTCCATTATGGGTATTATAACTTGATAATTGCCACCTTTTGGAGTTAAGTGATAGAGTTATGATGGATGAACAGTAAATGAAATCTAATTTGCCATATTATCACTTCTATATATGAATGTTTATATTTCAAACTGAAATTAATTTTAATTGATTTTAGGTCGTTCAATGGGCTCAAGAGCAGCTGCTTCTGTAATGTGCCATATTGAGCCAGATGATGCTGATGATTTTGTTCGAGGTCTCATTTGTATTTCTTACCCACTGCACCATCCAAAGCAGCAACATAAACTTAGAGATGAAGATCTCTATCGTATAAAAGATCCTGTATTGTTTGTGTCAGGCTCAGCAGATGAAATGTGTGAAAAGGTGAATTATAACTTGATGTTTGCGTAAATGAGAGAGTGAATGAAAGACAGTGTCTTGGGAACAAGATGTTATCTACAACTTTCAGTCTCTTTAAAAGGTCCTGATTGGACTCATGCTAATTTTGTGACTTAGTTACCTGTTGCTTTGGAGAACTGAAAAATAGAAGCATACTGATAGAATTCATCTCCCTGGAAAGAGTTGCTAAATGGATTGACTCTTATTTGGGAATAAAAGATTAATATCTGAATTCTGTGATTTTGGGATTTATACTAGACTGTACATTTGATTTATCATTTCAACATTTAAGCAGATTCTTCAGTTTGTTAAAAAATTGACTCGAGAAAGAGTAACTTGTACATGTTACTATATATTGTCAGTAATGAATGCTTGATCTGTTCTGTGGTATTGCTGTATTTGAGAGATGTGGACTGCCACTTCTGTGGACATTTCTTTGCGTATTCCATTGCCTTGAAAGTTGTCTGTAGAGTAGGTATTTAATGAATATTTAGTGAATGGATGCCAGTAGAGGTGGTGCAGGGGAGAGAGAGGATCTTTATTAAACCCTAAAAGAGCATTAGTCTAGCATCCTCTTCTTTTTTTCCTTTAGAACTTGTTGGAGAAAGTGGCACAGAAAATGCAAGCTCCCAATAAAATCCACTGGATTGAGAAGGCAAATCATTCCATGGCAGTGAAAGGACGGTCAACAAATGATGTTTTCAAAGAAATAAATACACAGATTTTGTTTTGGATCCAGGAAATCACTGAAATGGACAAGAAATAATTGTATTTAGCTAAAAGCTATGTTATTTTGAATACAGATTACAGTCCATTTGATAAAGAACAGCATACCTCTCAGCATTATGAGATATTTCAGATGAATTTAATGTTCTTTAATGTTTCCCCCGTTTTTAAAACACGTTTTAATTGTGGAAATTAAGGTCCTTTATAAAATATCTTTTGAAAGCACTGTTATAGTTGTATAAAGATGATGTACAAATATTGAAGGTGGTCTAAATATAATTTATTTTCATTAATATAGTTAAGTTTTGAAAAAAAATTAAACATTTGAATTTTGTTACAATGGAACTTTTGTCTTATTTGCTATGCAACTGAGAAAGTACTCTTAATTTTGCAGAGCAGTGTCTTTAAGAAAGGAAAACAACAGTTTACTGTGGTAAATTTAGTCAGTTTTATAGAATGTATGCATTCATTCCCCGAATCTTTTAATCTTGCGGGATAGGAAGATACATTTTCAAATATGGGGACTCTGAACATTGTTTTTGGGATGAAGTAGCTTTCATTCAAGAAATGTTTCCTGAAGGCTTGTTATAGGCAAAGCCTGATTAGGTTTGTGAAGATGAGTAAATACTTAAGAGCTTAAATATAATGGAGGAACTTGATGTCTAGACTTCTCTCTGATTAAGGGGAGAAAGAAGTAAGAACTAAACCGTGGGACTAACATCTGTGCTGTATCTAGGCAGAGTTAGGGTACTTACTTTTGGCTTGGAAAGTTCAGTTAATACCTGGACTGGACTTGAGTAGTATTGAGTTATATATTAAAAACATAGTGTCTGTATTTCCTACAAAGGGCACAAAATGTGATGGGGCTGATATATAAGTTTGTAGTAAAGAGTCGTTTTCTATAGTAAGATATTAACTCTTTTTCCTGGCTTCTTTACTACTCTAATATTAGGCCCTTCAGACAACCTCAGGGTGGCCTGAGCAGCTTATAGATTTTTGAGGTCCCTCATTCTTCTTTCTCTGATGGAGTCAATGGATTTTAATTATTTGTTAATTTTTCTAAATAGTGCATAAAGAACAGAAGCCTAGATAACAATGTCCAAATTGTTTTATATTATGGAATGAAACTATGAAATCAAATTTTCTATATCAGTGTATAATAATTACTTTTTGACTAAATTTCTCAAGGCCTAAATTTTTAAAAATTGTATATGTTTAATCATTGGTTAACATTCATAACTTTAAAACACTACTGATGTCAAAATATAAACATGTAAAAAACATCCAGAGCTGACAAATACAATCATAGTGTATAAACAAATATAAATCCATTGGGAAATATTAATACTGTAAATCAGAAGTAAAACTAATGGGAAAATGAAAAGGAAAACTTATTTTAGAGCAGACTATAATATAAAAGTACAATGAAGAAATAAATTTAAAAGGTTACTAGCCAGGTTATATAGTTATAATATTCAAGTTTGCAAATTAAAGTATAGGCATGATATAGATGACCAAAGATACTATAACAAATATAGAGATAATGTAGGTCATTTAAAATTGATTTTTTTCCCTGAGTGGCCTGTAAGAAACTTCCTGATTGATGAAAAGGCTTGTCTTTTGAGAACTGTGTACCTAGTCAGGGGTGGGGAACACATAACTCCCAGAGAGAGATCAGGGATCTGTGTAAGGCCGAAATGAACATTGGTGAAAAGGTTCCAGCTTTTCACAAATTTGCCATTGCAGGAAAAATGAGCATCCCCTTCGAGCTTGAGATTATGGTCAAAGAGCTGTCCTGGCATCTCTGGTAGGCGCCCCTGATTAATGGCACAACCACTACCTAGACCAGTAGTTCTCAGCTAGTGATTTTGCCCCCTGAGGGACATTTGACAGCCTCTGGAAACTTGGTTGGCACAGGGGGCGGCAGTGCTACTGGCATCTGATAGGTGGTAGAGGACAGGGATGCCGCCAACAGTCTGTAATGCACGGGACCGCCTGCCTGTTATAACAAGTATCTGATGCAAAATGTCAGTAGCGTCCAGGTTGAGAACCTTGTCCTAGACAAACCTTAGCCGTGGGACCATCTTGAAATCCTTTCTCCCTCACCATTAGCTTTTCTACCGCCTTCCAAATCCATTTGCTTCCTTTCGTTGCCAAGCCCTGGGTTTTCAGTCTCAAAGTCTGATCTTATCCCCTCTTCTGTTTACACTGCCATCACTCTGATGTAGGCCTTTATCAATTCTCATCTGCATAATTGCAGTAACCTAACTGATTTTCCTATTTTGTGGTCTCCTTGCTTCCACAAACCAATTCGACACCCTCAACTCAAAAACCGCTGACGGATCTCCAAAAGTGGCTAATATTAAGTCTTCAGGTCAAGGCTGTCCACAATAGGCTGGATCAACTTTTTAGCGCATCTCCCCATACTCTGAACGTGTACAGCACAGTACGCCGGTTAACCTGGACTGTACGAAGTTTTGGAACAAAGTCTGCCTCCTCTTCCTGAAACTTTCTTGTTGGTCTTTGTTACCAAATCCACCTCATCCTTTAAGACCCTTAAATTATTTTTCCCTCTTTACAGCTTTTTTTGAATTACCGCAACCAAGTATCCCTCCTTGGAACCCATATAGTATTTTCCTCTCTTTGTTGTGAGTCACACTCTGCCTTCTTAGTACATTATTGGCATATTTGTGCCATATCATATATTAAATCCTCCCATGTCAGGGAATGGTTTTTACTGATCTTTGTATCCATAGAGCACTTTTTAATTAGTTGTTCAGTTCATTATTCAGTATTTGTTGTATTGAACTAAGATATTTAGAGGGAGAATTTTTAACCATTATGAGCAATCTCTGGTTTTATATTGCTATTTTATACGCCTATTATTGGGACTTTTTCCTGATACATTAAAAAAAGCCTAGTTCACAATGTCCAAAAAGTGTAAAGAATGTAACATTCATAGACATAATAGATTTTTTAAAAACTTAGAATTTTGGGGGGCGCCTGGGTGGCTCAGTCGGTTAAACGTCTGCCTTCGGCTCAGGTCATGATCCCGGGGTCCTGGAATTGAGCCCCACGTCTGGCTCTCTGCTCAGTGGAAAGCCTGCTTCTCCCTCTGCCTGCCGCTCCCCCTGCTTCTCTCTCTCTCTCTCTCTCTCTCTCTCTCTCTTAAATAAATAAATAAATAAAATCTTTAAAAGAAAACTTAGAATGTTTTGGAGTGTTCTCTTATAGTGTCTGTATTACTGTTAGTGATGGGGTTTCTCTTGTGTTCATTATTTTTTTATTGTCTTCATAATTTTTAAAAAATAAATCCAGCTTAGCACTTACTTTTATGCAGCTTACTTGAGATTGACATGGGAAGAGGTTTCTTGTGTAAAGAACAGAGGTGTCTACACTGAGAACTAGGTGATTGTACCTTTTTAATAGGCAAGTACATAGGTAACAAACAGGCAAAGCCCTAACGGGGGATACTTTTTACCTCTACGTTCTTCCCCTTCAGCAGGAGTGGTACACAGAAGGTCCTTTTCAGTTCTTACAAAGCTGGTCTGTGGTACAAAATCAGGCATTCAGTGCCATAAAGCTCTGAAAGATCTAAGGAGCTATGAAGCGTTAAAACATTGAATACAGTAGTTAACATTAAATGTATTCGAGAATGCCTGCTACCAGGCAAGATAAATTGAGTATTTTGCCAGCTGCATTAAATTCTATAGAAAAACCCAGCAGAATAAAATCACCCTGATTGTGTATGTGGATGGGGCCTCAGAGAGGAGGGTATACTTTATCCTAGAAAAATCCGGAGGGGGACGCCTGGGTGGCTCAGTTGGTTGGGCGACTGCCTTCGGCTCAGGTCATGATCCTGGAGTCCCGGGATCGAGTCCCACATCGGGCTCCCGGCTCGGCGGGGAGTCTGCTTCTCTCTCTGACCCTCCCCCCCTCATGCTCTCTCTCTCTCATTCTCTCTCTCAAATAAATAAATAAAATCTTTAAAAAAAAAAAAGAAAGAAAGAAAAATCCGGAGGAATTGCTGAAGTTTCTTCAAGAACTAGTGAATGCCTGCCCTGCATTCTGGAGGGCTATCCTTTGCAAAGACAAACCCCAAGATCATAGTTAAACCTAAGTAAAGATTGTAAATACCTGTAGGCTATAGTCTGGTAGACTGAAAGACTATAAACTCTGAGGCTTAGGATGTGTCACTGAGCTCATTATTTCCAATACCCCAGGAAGATAAGAGCTCAATAAATCTTTCTTTCACTCAGTTATACTTAATATGACAGAAGAGACCTGAAGAGTTAACTCCATTGAAAAGAATATACTTCTTTCCTCAACCCACCTTGAATAAGTGAAGACAGAGAATTAATCTTTAAAGAGAAAATACTCTAAATCCAAGGTAGTGTTAACACTTTTCATTAATAATCTAGACTGTCTTGTGTTTGGACTGTAAACTTATACACCTACTCTCTAGACTTTGAGGGAAAGTGAGCAGTACTTAAAGCTGGCTCTACTCCATGCTGATTCTGACATCAGGAAGCCTCCCAGTAACTGTTCCTTGGAATCACCAGAGACAGGGCGAAAAGGAATTCACCAGGAGACCATTCCAAAATCTAACTTTGGTTTTCAGCATAACAGTAGATTGCTAAGGAACATTGCTAACAGACCCCTCTAGCTAAAAGAATAAAATAAGACATCCTATTAAAAAAAAAAAATCAGGCAGGCCCATAAGAGACAAGCTATCATGTCCTACCTAGTGACGATGAGACATACTAAAACATCATTTGGTATTTACCTGAAATTTAAACTGGGGCATTTAGTTTCATTTTTTGTTTTGTTTTTACTAAATCTGGCAAAACTACATATTTTCCTAATCACAAGCATAAAATACAGTATTCCTGGTGGGTTATGTCTAATTCAAATTTGTTCTGCATTTTTTGAATTACAGGGTAGTAATAATCCAAGGGATTGTTTATAGAATTATTTTCTTTTTGTGAAATTAATAAAGGATTATTTAAAAATTTTAAATTAAAAAAACTAAAGCAGCATACATGTCAAACCAATGAATTTTCATTATTGCTAAAGTAAGTTGACATGAGCTCAGTTGAATACCCACTATGACACGTACCTCCCTTTACTTAGGCCCAGAGCAGGCCCTGCTGCACTTGATCAAGACACTGAGCAGTGCTGGAAATTTTTTTCTGGCAGAGCATTGCATGTGGTTATGAGATGGGCATACCATCTTTTTGTGTTTTGGGGCATCCAAAATCGAAGACTTCAGAATGAGACATCAATCTATCTCACATATTACATAAAAATGTCAAAGCAATTTTATTTCTTTAAAAAAGCAGTGCAAAATAGACTGGAAGATAATACATTTTGGACATTGTGGGAACTTGTAGAGTCCTGGACTCAAAATGATTGGATGGCAATCTTTTTTATAATTTTCCTAGGGATTATTGTTGAGATCATACTCATAAAGATCTGTACATCCTTTACTAAGAAGCCTGCACTTCCAGAAAAGGGTAGTTCAAGTGCCCAGGAGGTAAGAACAAATGGTTGATTTCTTTCTCTCCTATTTTTTAAAATCATACATAAGAATAACATAAAACTGTAGAACTCTGATATTTGGATTACTCCTCTA
This sequence comes from Mirounga angustirostris, assembly GCF_029215605.1. NCBI lineage: Eukaryota > Metazoa > Chordata > Mammalia > Carnivora > Phocidae > Mirounga > Mirounga angustirostris. The sequence continues at coordinate 9,122,488 of NW_026991711.1, forward strand.
ACATTTGTTTATTAATCTCCCTTGAAATAGAAGGAAGACAGTTGCCTGAAAAGCATGCAATTTGGTAAATATTATATAAGTTCATATTTTAATATAAAACTTGTTCAACCTGAGCCTCTCCTATTGGTGCTCTGACCTTTTTTTTTAATTCCCACTTATCTCTAGATAACTGTCCAATTCCTTCATCTTCAGAAGAAAGGTAAGTGATATATTTTGAAATTAAATGAAACAGGTTGGTTTTGTGCTATTTAAAATTGCATTTATGTCTGAATTACAGAAAAGGATTTTCCATATGTATAGAGGACCATAGCTACTTGACATAATTCAATCTAACATTGATTTTATTTTATTTTTTCATTTTTAAAAAATTTAAATTAATTTAGCCAACATATAGTATATCATTAGTTTCAGATGTAGAGTTCAGTTAATCATCAGTTGCATCTAACATTGATTTTAATGGTTGCTCTGTTCCAAGCTGTGTTAATGTCTTTCATGTACTATAAAAATTATCTTTCCAAGTAGGTAGTATTATTGCTGTTTTACAAATGAGGAAAGTTTACTGAGGTTTAATAACTTGCTTCCCTATCCAACCTCTCTCTCCAGTACACATGAATAAGTTGTAACACCAGTTCTGATAACTCAGTTGAAAAAAATATCATTTAGCACCTACCTACTGTGAACCAAGCAAACTCTGAGCTAGGTATTGCAAGAGTGACATTCTGTTTATATAGTCAGAATCCATCAGCATCCCGAAGATATACCAGTGCTAGGGATTAAATATGACATCACTACTCTTGTTGCTATTAGTATTTTAATTGCTCATATCAAAATCTGTTCAAGAATCACTAGGTATCTATTCTACAATGGACATTGTGTTTGATATTGGGATACAAACAATAAAACAGTCTGTTCTCTAGAAGCTTACATTCTTGTGGAGGAGATATATACATAAAGGATGATTGCCTTGCCATATGATAACACAGTGATAGAAGCATTAGGAAAACATTTAGGAGATACCTAAGTCAGCATAGGGTGTTGGGGATGGCTTCATGAATAACGTTGTGCTGGAGCTGAATTTTAAAGGAAGAGTGAAAATGAGTCAGAAAAAGACAGCAGGTTAGGAGGATAAGGAGGGCATTCCAGGACATGAGTAGAGGCAAGGAAATAAGAAACAGTAGGGTATATGCAATAAACTATGACTACTGTTAAGGAAGAGATATGGCTCCTATGGTGGGCAACATATTATAGTGAAAAAACACAAATTTGAATTTAAAAAAGTCTAGGTTTATGTCATAGTTCTGCCTCTTAATAACAGTATAGCCTTAGGCTTAAACTCACCGATACTCCATTTCCTTACTTTCAAAATAGCAGTTAGAAGAATTACCTCTTAGGAAATCATGAAGATTTTGCTAAAATGATATGTGTAACAAAGCAAAAATACTTTGCCCTGGCACCAGAATTATTTTTGAGGGCAGAACCATATTTGGGAGAGCATCTTAAATTATTTTGAAGTGAAACTGCTTGAATTATTGGTGGAAGCCCAGGCATCACACTGGTCAAAGTGCATCACATCAGAGACTGAGTGAATTCTGTCTTATGAGGTGGGAGAGAAGAGAAAGGTGGAGGGATGGGCAGAGAGGAGGGAGGAGCAGGGGAAAAGACCTGAGGCTCGGTACTGAATGGCATTAAAGGACATCAAAGGATGAGATCACCACTCATTATCTGAAATCAGGGAGAGTCTTGCTGGCCAGGTATGGTCTCAGTGAGCAAAGCAAACTGCTCCATCGGACATTGATCCAGTTTTGGGGAATGGCTTGTTTCAGGGTTGACATCAGCCTTAGAAGTATGTTGGGAAAGCCTGCCACCATTATATGACTTTGAAAGCTTAGAGCTGTCACTGACTGGTTGGTTTCAGAAGCGTATTTCCTAAAGGGTGTTATCATAGATAAAAATGTTTAAAAACAGAATTGGTATTTATTTGGTACCATCACCTTAGGACTGTACTATGACTATATTCCATTGAGTGGTTTAACGGATTTACAACTACTTCTGGTATTTACTTGTTACCATGGCTTGTAGAACTGTCAGTCTTTTCCTAGGAGTGTGGGGATTTCTTTATTTTCCAAGGCCAGGGTGCCTGTGTGGCTCAGTGGTTAAGTGTCTGCCTTTGGCTCAGGTCATGATCTCGGGGTCCTGGGATCGAGCCCCACATTGGGCTCCCTGCTCGGCAGGGAGTCTGCTTCTCCCGCTCCCTCTGCCCCTACTCCTGCTTCTGTGCATGAGTGTGTGCACGCGTGCTCTCTCTGTCAAATAAATAAATAAAATCTTTAAAAAATAATAAAAATTAAATTTTCCAAGACCAGTCGAGATTGATGGGAGAGGCCAAAGGACATTGCAAAAATGGGGAGACACAAACAATGTTTAAGTGGGTGTTACTTGTATTGCTGTAACCAATTCCCCTCCATTTCTGCCTTCAGTGCTGAGCCACTTTGATGGGTGGTTAATATATGTGGATTTCCCCCCTTACTGAACTAAAAGAAAGGGTTGGGTTGTATGTCTGGGTCAGCTTGTTGTGGATGAGGGTTAGTAATCAGAAACCTACAGCAAAGAGTGGTCACTCAGCAAATATTTACCGAGGGCCTGCTATGTGCCAGGCATAGTTGTATGCCCTTGAGATATATTAGTGAATAAAAACAACAGTGATTCCTGCCTTACATTTTAGTAGGAGGGAAGTCTGATAATAAAAAACAATAGGATAAATAAAGAAATAATATAATATGACAGAACATGATAGGATTTATGGTAAAACAAAAGATAGAATAGGGTAAGAAGGAATGAGGTGCTGAAAGTAGGGGAGGAGAGGTAGGTTGCAATATATACAGTGGGATTTGCCTAAAGCCTTGAAGGGATAGGGGAGTTAAGCAAACAGATAAGGTAGAAGAGTATTCCAGACAGCGGGAGCAACTAGAGCAAAGACCCGAACGGGCAGTGTGCCTAGTGTTTTAGGAACAGTAAGAAGGCCAGTGTGGCTGGTGCAGGGAGTGGGGGGGTGACATAGAGGATGGGGTCCGAGAAGTAACTGGTGACCAGATCATGGTTGGGCCTCTTAGGCTATGTTAAGGACAATAATAGCTTTTACTCTAAGTAACAATGGAGAATCATTGTAGAGTTTTGCACAGGGAAGTGATATGTTCTGTCTTATATTTTTAAAGTATTATTCTGCTTGTTGTGTTGAGAGTAGACTATATTTGGTCAAGGGTCTAAGCAGATGGCAGGCTATTGCAAGTAACCCAGAGTGAGAGATAAAGGTGAATGACACCAGGGTGGTATCAGTGGAGGTGGTTGGTTTCAGGATATACTTAGAAAAGTAGAGCCAACAAGGTGTGGATGTGAGAGAGAGGAGGCAAAGGTGACTCCCAGGAGTTTTGGCCTGAGCAAGTAGGAAGTGCAGCTGTCGTCAACCTAGATGAAGAAAACTGTGGGTGGAGCGGGCTTTGATGGGGAGATCAGGAATTTTGTTTCCTACTTGTTGAATTGGGATATTGATTTGATATCTAATAGAGGTAGTAAATAAGTAGTTTGGGAAAGATGTCTGGTAGAGGTAATAAGTTTGGGGGTTGTTGGCTTATGGACAATATTAAAAGCTACAAGAGAGGATGGGATTTCAAAGGGACTGTGAGAAGAGAAAAGGAACAAGGACTGAGCCCTGAGACACTTCAAAGAGGTCCGAAAGAAGAGGAGGAACCATCAAAGGAGACTGGGAAGGAGCTATCAGGAAGTGAGGAGGAAAACCAGGAGAATTATGATGGCCTGGAAGCTTGTCAAATGGAGAGTATGTGGAGCTGGTATACAAGATAGATATCAGACCCGTATCCCTTATAAATAGAAAAGCAAAATCCTTAACAAGATACTAGCACACCAAATCTAGCAGAATATTAAAAGGATTATACACCATGATCCAGTGGGATTGTTCCTAGGAATGCACAGCTGGTTCAACATATGAAAATTATCTAGCATTGTTTTATTATGTTTAAAAACACAGTATTGCATTGCTGAAATATCTGTCTTGCATTTCGGCTTTCCTCTTTTTCCTGAAATGTGTAAAAATTAATTCTTTTTATGTATTATATTTTCACTATTTGTTCTACTTTTTTAAGTGAATAATTATATTCTTGTCCTGATGAAATTTTATCCTAATTATGTTTGGACACTGCTATAATTTATTGGGGTCACTTGATTCCCCAGAATGCTTGTATGTCCTGCCTATATCAGTTAGGATATTTTAATTCTCAAGTAACAGAAAACCATAATGCAAACTGCCATACTAAGAAAATTTATGGTATTATATAATAGGAAATCCTGAGTTAGACTAGGCTGCAGAATTGGTTGATACAGTGGCTCAACAACTTCATTAAGGCCTGTATCTCTCCCTCTGCCTTTCTCAATGTTAGTTTTATCTTGAGGTGGGTAGAAAGGTGACCACTAGAGTTTCAAAATCAGAACAGCAATGTCCAGAGGAACTAAGAGATCATTTCTTAGGAATGGGGCAACTTTTTCCACAAGTCCTTAAAAATCTTTGTCTTATGCTAGGATTAGTTCATGCCCGCTCCTAACCTAGTCACTTGGAAATGAGATGATTGTTAGACTTAGCCTGATCGCTTGATGTAGAATAGATGGTGGAGAGTCCACTTCCATGATCATTATTCCAATCCAAAGTTGTGCTGAGAAGCACTACCCTAAAATGTAGGCTTTTCTCTCAATCAGAAATAAACAGCTGTTAAAATAAATTTGGATTTATTTATAGAAAACAATTGCTTATGGTATTGGACATTCTTCTGTTGTATCTAAATTTTCATAAGAGTATTTTTATCCTTGTCAAAACTTTGATACAGAGAACAGAAACAAACATATTCTTTGTAAAAGGATATGATCTTTTTTTAAAGATTTTATTTATTTATTTGAGGGAGATTGTAAGATCGAGTGCACAAGCAGGGGGAGGGGTGAAGGACAGGGAGAAGCAGACTCCCCACTGAGCAGGGAGCCCATGGGGCTCGATCCCAGGACACTGAGAACATGACCTGAGTCAAAGGCAGATGCTTAACCGACTGAGCCACCCAGGTGTTCCTATAAAAGGATGTAATCTTAACCTACAACTTTGACTCATTGCTGTCAAAATAGACTTTGGATGGTTTTTGAGGTAAAAAAAAAAAAAAATCCCTCGTTCTCTGAGAAATGAAAATAATTTACTTCACTTTGTCAGTGGATTGATTTATGAAATGAATGAAACTAGGTTATGAATTGTTTTGTAATGTGGATAATGACTTTTCAATTTATCTTTCTGTTGAGCTATGTTTTCATATACTATATTGGGTTTCCATAAATCTAGAGAGTTCTTGTATGCAATCTGTCCTAAGTGACAACTCATTTACATACTGTATTCTTATATTCAGAGTTGATGACTTTTCAGAAAGAACAATTACTTCATCACTTACATCTGAAGAAAATGAAAGTGACTTTGAAGATAGAGTTTCAACAGCAGATGAAGTAATATGGTCAAGTACCAGTGAAAGTAAATATCAAGTAAGTCACTTCAGTGAAAGTCATATGATATCTTCAAATGGGACTAGCTCATCTTTGTCACTGTTTCGTTCAGAAGTAAAGGAATTTTCTCCAAGCCGTGGAGGGTATCCAGAAAATGAACATGAAACAGTACAATTTTCATCCAAGAAATTATTTTCAATAATGAAAACCAACAAAAATAAAAATTTAGTATTTTCTTCTGACTTTAACTTTTCGAGAAGTTCTAGAATCACTACAGAAAGTGAAGATCTCAGTGTGGCACCATGCCCTCCTGCCCACTTATTTCTTTCTAGAGACCAAGTCAGACTTCTGGAAGAAAATGTGAGAAATCAAATTGCTTTAAAATCCAAAACTACATTAGAGAGTAAAACTACTTATCTGTACTCAAGACTTCAAGAGTCCTTGATCCAGAATCAACATTCTGTTAGAATGGGTATTTCTACCCAACCACAAGATTCTTTTCCAGGACAGAATGCTCCTCAGAATCAACATTTTTATGAAGCCAGATATACTAGTCAAGCCCAACAATTTGTTAACAACCAAGAATCAGTCAATAGCCAGCCTGATATCATGGCCAGATACTTTGCTCTACCTCAAGATTTGGTGAGGAAGCCATTTTCCAGCAGCATGCAAGACTCCTTCCAGACCCAAGATATGGACAGAAGCCAACATTTAGTCAATGTCTCATATTCTGTTGAGACTCAAGATTCAGTCAAGGGCCTAGAGTCTGATAAACACTTCGAACAGGCCCAGTATTCTGTTTGGCTTAAAGATTCAAACAAGATTAAATATTTAATTCGGGGGCAAAATGCTATTTTTAAGAATGCCAGATTTCTCGTTTTAATGCTAAGTCCAAATTCATTTGCAGAAGGGGTGCTACAAATAAAGACTGTAAAGCCAGGGGGCCAGAAACAAATTGCTTCATCAGAATTAAGTCAGTATTCTGTATATGGCTCAGGGCCTCTGTCACCTATCCTTAAAAGGCAGAAAAACAGGAGAAAAAAATTACCCAGTAAAAGTAAACTTAGTCTCAAAGTTCCATCTCAAATGTCAAAGAAAACACCAACTCTACAGGTATTTCAAATGACAGTATGTCACACTTCAAAACCTAGCAAGTTTGGATACAAGTATAATGCTAAGAAGGAAGAATTACATCAAAGATGTATATCAGAGATGGCTTTGCATCTTACTTATGTTTCCAAGCTTATTCCTCCTTATGTTAAGAAGTATGCCAGAAAAAAACTAGTGAAAGTCATGCCAGGTGTAACAGGATGTAGACATTCTCTGTCACCAGATGCAGAGAATGTCAGTTATGTGGGGTCTATTGAGAAAAGAGGAACCTCAGGCAGTACTAAAAATAAAAAGCAGCATGGCAGAGAAAATAAAGGACAAATAACCATTTCACCAAAAATCCCACCTCAGCTAGAACAGTCTTTCATGATCAATACTTTTCAACTAAAATCACCTTGTTCTTCCTTAATAGAAATGACCTGGAAGAATAAAGTGTCTCTTAAAGACCCAATTACACAAGCAAAGGAAATTGGTATTGCAGAGTTTTGTGCCCCAAATAGTAAAAAAACATCTGACCTGCATATTCCAAAGCAGGAGTCACCTTTAAAAGAAGCTTTATCAGAACCTTGGCAAAAATTTGTCTCCTCTCCCGAAGTGGAATCAAACAGGAGACTGAAAACACAGGAAGACTTAAAAAGTACAGAGAATTCCCATCTTCCACTTTCAAGTGGAGAAAAGTTACCAACTAGTTCACCAGAAATGCAAAAGTGCTTTCCAGATGGAAACACACAAAAGCAAAAAGATTTTCTAGAAATTGTTCTGGAGACCTCAGAGGTTAATCTGCTTATATCACTAGGAATCAAAGAGCATGAAGGCAGTGAACAATTAGCAAATGTAAAAACTCAAGACCGTACCGAAGATGTAATTATGAAGGAAAAGAAACCACTACTAACACTTCATGTTACAGAATGTGATAACCTAAGTGAAAGTGAGGGACTGGAATGCAACACTAGAAGCAACATAAAAAATATGCAAGGTAAAAGAATATTTGCTACATTTCACAATGCCACCAACACTACCATTTCTGAACCACCTGATAGGGAAATGCATAGCGGATTAAAAGGCAAGACAGATACATCAACAACAGGGGTTAGTCATTCAGTGGTAAAGCTGGAGAAATTACCAGATGAAAAGAAAACATGGGATGTAAAATACATTGAGAAGAGATGTATATTTAAAAAGTCACAAGAACATGACAGAGGGGAAGAAGAACAAACTTTTCAAGAAGCAGTTCCAGAGCTAACACAAGATTTCAGCCTCAGCCTGCAACTAAAGCAGAAGCCTAAATATGTCAGATTTGAAATAAAACAGAGCAGTTCAGGAAGCAGAAAAACTCAAAGTAAAGAGCAAGAGGTACAACCACAAACTCTTCCTACAGAAACAATTTTAGGGACTAGTCCATGCCCCCCGATGGATCCATTTCAAAGCAGAGACAGACCTACAGGCAGAGGAGCTGCAGATCCAGAGAATCCTCTTCCAGTGCTAGAGAACCCACGAGTTGGCGAAGTTTTAATTGAAACAACAGAATGTGGTGTCCCATTTGGTGGAAACCCCAGAAAGATACCGGATGATCATATTACAGAAGAAAAGGCAGACCTCCAACAAGTTTTACCTGCAACTGCCCTGGGGTCTTTCATTATCTATATGCTTCCTTTATCACATTTTAAAAGGCAGCAAATTAGAAAAAGATTATCAGGAGCAAAAAGGGTACTCAGTCCCAAATCTATAATTATGAAAGTAAAGAAGCCAACAAATTTACTGATGCCTCATATCAGAAGGCATGGTACTGCAAGTCTTAGGAAAAGATTGAGAGGCAATTTTAAAATCCTAATTAAAGAGATGCTGCAAGATAAAATTGTGGCAGATGTGCTTGTGAATGTTACTTATCCTCACATGTCTATTTTGCCTCGGATTAGAACACATGGCAGATTAAATGCAGAGAATCACGGTCAGACCAAGCTAAAACAAGAGAAATCAGAAGATGAAAGGGAAGAAAAGTATTCAGATTCTATTAATAAAGGCAGTGACTCTGGCAACACATTAGAAGAAGTTAAATTGCAAGATGAAGTGAGAGGAGACAAAGAAGCTCCACCAGAAGCAGTCCTTCATGACAGCTGGAACCTCCAATTGGATGCCAATCCAGAGAAGGAGCTCAAAGCAGAGGAAGACATACCTCAACCAATTACATCCATGGAAACCCTTACGGAGTCTATTTACTCTTCCATAATGGATCTATTTCATGTTGAGACTATGAAGAAAAGCCTAACAACACAAGCAGACTTAAAATGCACTGCAGATTCTGAGACACCTCTCCCAACATCAGAGACACCTCTCCCAACATCAGAAAAATCATTGGCTGGAGACCCTCCAAACCAAACAAGAGAAAGTGATGTTCTAGATTATGGAAGTGATGCAAGGGAAATGGGTTACTTTTCTGCAGAAACAAGTTCTGCAGAATTACCAAAAGATTTACCAGCAACTTTTCCAGAGACTTTTAATTGCCACATGCCTATTTTAACTCATTCTAAAATGAATAAAAACAAAGTAAGATTCTCATCCACAGAAGGTTCAGTGAAGCCCAGATCTGTACATACGAAGACAATGAAGCCGTCAGTTTCACAAGTATTTAATAGCACAGGTCAGAGAAAGAAATTGGATTCCAAATATAAGGCCAAGTTGGAGAAGATCAACCAAGCTAATGGATTGGTATATGAATTTATAAATACCCTTTACTCTCCCATGCAGAGCTTCTGTCATGCTCAGTTAAAGCAAGGGGAATTAGGGGAAGTGAGACCACGGTATATTGATTTCTTTGACAAGAGCAGAGCATTCCATGACCGAGAGGAAAAAGTGGAAGATGGAGAGGAAGTGGAGCAAAAAACTTTGCTAGAAGCAGCTTCACAGCATACCCAGTATCTCTGGCCCGATGCCTGTCAAGGGAAGAAGATCCACCTTGACGAACCAGACTCAGCACTGGACTGTTTAACACAGGAGCTGTCTGTTAATGAGCAAGATGCGCAGCACCAAGCATGGTTTGTACAAACTGCTTTGCAGACTGGCCACCAGAAGGGTCCTCGAGAAGCTGAGGAACTCAAGAAAACCAGCGAAACAGAAAATGACATAACAGCCCCTATGGGTCCAAAGATTCCATCTCCCAAAGCACAGAACTCATCATCTGATACACATTTGAACACCATGACAGAGTGTGGCTTACCATATGGTGGAAACTCTGGGAGGGTACTAGATTCTTATTTTGTGGAAAACAATTCAGAGTTACCAAAAGATTTGCAAGTGACATGCCTGAATTCTTTTGATTCTGTTGAGCCCTTTGTTTCTAAATCTGAAAGAAAGAAAAATACATTAGATTTAGGGAGGAAGCATATAACTGCAAGTCACAGATACAGAACTATTAGAGGGGAAAAGCCATCAGCTTCACATATGCTTAATGGTACACAGAGCAAGGGACTGCGATGCAATTTTAAAACAAAGATGAAAAATCCACAGCAAAATAAAAACAGGGTAGATGCATTTCTCAATGTCATTCAGTCCAACTTGCCTATTTTGCCCAACACCAAAATGAGTAGCGGGTTAAATGTAGAGACAGATATGCAGAGGATAGCAAGGCTTGGTCATATGCAGCCAGTGCAAGAGAAATTGCTAAATGGAAGAAAAGTATGTTGCCCAGATTATATTGTGAGTACTTTAACTAACAGTGTGAGAGATGAGAAAGAGGAGGAAGGGAAACATGAAACTTTACCACCTCCAGAGAATAGCCGAGTCTTTATATTCAATGCATATCAGAAGGAGAATTGTGACCTTGTCAAGTCAGATGAGGAACTGAAACAACCACGAAGTATAAATATTCAGGTACAACCACGAATACATGGTACACAAGCTATTTTAGGTTCTGCTTCATGCCCCATGGTGGATCAGTTTCAACTTGGAAAGCTAGAGAGTTATGCTAGGTTTTCACCTCCAAAGTCAGGGGAAGCAAGGATGGATGAAATCATTTTTTCTACAAGAGAGTATGGTGTCCCATCTGATGCAAATCATCAAAAAGAACAGGCTGGTGGTATTGAAAAGAAAGACACAGTGACTTTTGATTTCTGCATACCTGCTTTATCTACATTCAAAAGGAAGAAACATTTAAAAAAATATTCAGACACGAAAACTTTAGTGAATCTCAAATGTGGAATTTTAAAAGCAAAGAAACCATCGGTTTCATACATATTGAGTATTAAAGGTGATGCTAGCCCAAACCATAGAAAAGAATTGGAATATAACTCTACAACCAAACTGGAAAAGATGGATCAAGGTGAAAAAATGGCAGCTAAAATGTATTCTTTCATGAGCATTACACCTGATATTAATAGGTATAGCAATACAGAAAGAGAAAAAGGTATGTTAGGAGAAAAAAGTCTCAGTTCTAAACAAGTAAAGCAAGCATTATTACCACATCAAGAGAATATTACTTCAGATGACACTGAAGAGAACAGTCTTCAAGATGCAGAGGAGAAAAGAAGTGAACAGGAGACATCAAAAGTAATTCCACAGCACAGCCAACACTTCAAATTCTGTTCAGGCCAAAGGGAAGAGCTTGACCTTCATCAATCAGAAAACCAAGGAAGAGGGAACATTCTCTTTGTTACTGAACAAGGCATCTCACAACAAATGCAGCGTACAGATTCAATGCAGGGAGAGAAGCCAAAGAAAAGCTACCAGACACAAAATGGTGCAATATGTACAGCAAGTTCAAAGCTTCCTCTTCTAAAGTCAAAGAAATCACTAATTGGTCAAGTTTTAATGGATACAATGAAAGGTGGTGTCCTAAGTGTTGGGAGCCATATGGGGGAATTGTACAGTCATGATAAAGAGGAAAATGCAGAGTTTAAAAAAGATCTACAAGCAACTGTCCTGGAGTCTTCAGATGTCTCCACACCTGATCTATCTGAATCTAAAAGGCAGAGAAAGACATTTACAAGTAGAGCCTTAAAAAATAAAATGAGTTCCAAATGTGTAATTATGAAGGCAAGGAAGACACCAACTTCACCAACATTTAAAGGGAATGGTTATTTAAAAAACCTACATCCAAAGACCCTGAAATCACAGATTATTGACTTGTTAATTCATATAAAATGCTCTGGGGTATTGGAAGATCTTATTGCAGAGAGAAAGGAAGGATTAGCACAAGAATTACCAGCAACAATTCTGGAGTCCTTGGATTTATCCACACTTGCTTTACCTGCGTTGAAAAGAAAGAGAAACAATTTAAAGTATATAGAGAAGAGAAATAAAATGAGTCTCGAATGGGTAACTTCGAAGGCAAAGAAGGCAGCGATTTCCCAGACACTTACTATCACAAAACATGGCACACCAAGCCAGAGACAATCCAAATGCAACTTCAAAATCATGATGAAACAAGGGAAACCCACGGCGGACATGACCCTAAATGCCATCTCCTCTCCTGTTCCTGCTTTACTTGACATGAAAACGTGTAACAGAATAAAAGCAGAGTCAGATGTGTCATGGAAAATGAGATTCAGTCACGAACTGCAACAGCAAGAGCAATCACCAGATGGAGAGAGAGCCTGCTGTGCTGAGTCCAGTGACAGGAGGGGCCCTGCCTCCAAAGACATGAAGGAAGTCAAAGACCGACGTGAAGAAGGAGCCCCGCGGAATTCTCGACGCTCCAGTTGCATCGCTGGTAAAATGAAGGAGCCTCACTCTGTGAAGTCAGAACTAGAACTGAAGAATTCAGCAAAGAAACAAAGCCCAGAACCACTTAACACAGCCGCGGAGGAGCAGCAACAAACACTTTTCACACGAAGTGAATTACACTGTGTTTCTTGCTCTATTTTGAATTCACTTGCCCTTGAGAAGCAACCAAAAAGAACAAAAACACAGAAGGCCTTAAAATATGCAAAGAGTCCAAAGATTTTATCTCCAGTGCTAGAGAAATCAATTCCTGAATCTTTATTTGTTACAACACAGAGTGACATCCCGTCTGAAAGCGGCCCTAGGAAGGAACTTGCTAGATCTACTCCAGAGGGAAAGACAAGGTTGCAAAAGGATTTACAAGTGAGAAGCCTAAAGTGCTTTGATTTCTCCACGCCAGCTTTATCTGAATTTGAAGGTTGGGGAAATTCAGCACAAATCCCCAAGTCTAGAAATGGGAAAGCACAGATGGCATCAATTTTAAAGACAATCAACATCACTAAGTCTGATGCTCTTAGCCATGGAAAGGAGCAGGACTTCATCTTGGAAAACATGGCCAAAGAAATATCTCAAAATATATCAGATATATTTGTGAATACCTTCCCTTCACCTACACCCGTTTCACCTGCCATCAAAACGCATAAAAAAGTAAAAGCAAAGAGAGACCCATTAAGAAATAAAAGCAATATTATACAGCCAGAACAACATGAGGGGGAAAGACTGTGTCCCTATTCTTCTAATAAATGGAGCAACTCAAGCAGCACATTAGAATCAAGATTGCAAAATGAAAAAGAAAGAGAGGGCAACAGAGTTTTATTTGAAGCAGGTCTCCAATTCCTGTATAATATAGGAAGGAGAAAAGATCAAAATATGCTTATTACAGAGCAGGATGTGCAGCAACAAACACTGGTTTCAGAAAATAAATTGGGATCTACTTGTTCTCCTCTGATTCCATTTCAAACTGAAGAGCTGAGCAAGAATATCCCATCACAAAAAGACATGCCACATGGAATAGGTCAAAAGATTCCATGTCCAAAATCAGGGAAAGCAGCGTTTGACTACTTTTCAGCTGATGAAACAGAGTGTAGTACTATATCTGATGGGAGCCCTGCAAGGAAGCTAGATGTTCACATTGCAGTTTCCCTACAACCTGAAGAAGAAGAGGAAGACATAAAAACTCAAAAAGTAATGAAACACAGAGTTGATCAAAATATCTCACCTACCAAATCAGGGAACTCAGTACTTGTAGATCCAGGTGATAAACGCTGTAGAAGGAAAATGGGTGCCAAGAAATCTAGAGTGTTGCAAAGAGATTTAGTAACAATGTCCACAATATCTGTTTTATTTGACTCTGAAAGTCAGGAGAAGATACTAAAATTTTCAGGAAGGAAAAATCTTAGGGGTCCCAGTTGTGTAACCATGAAGGCAAAGAAGAAGGCTCTTTATTCACAGATGCTTAATATCACTCAACATGATAATCTCTACTGTAGAAAGGAACAGGACTACAACTTAAAATCTACAATAAATGACATGCAACAAAATGAAAGTATAACAAATGCATTATTGTCTCCCACACCTGTTTCAACTGATAACAAAATAGATAAGGAAATGCATAGTACATCAGAAGCAGAGATGGATCAACCAAGAGTAAAACTATGTAGCCGTACCTCTGCAGAGCTAGGGAAATCACCATGTGATGGGGAAGTGTGGAAGGCCAATTCAGCTGATCCACAAAACAGATCCAGCAACACAATGAAAATGAATGTGCAACATGAAAGGGAAGAGGAAAATATCAAAAAAATGTTATCGGAATCAGTCCCACACTATAACCAACACTTCAGTTTCAGTGCCCATCATATGAAAAATTTTGGTTCTTACCAATCAGAATCTGAACTGAGTGATTTAGAAGTCAGAAGCACTTGGAATTTGTCTTGTGCAGCACAAAAAATGAGGCAAGAAAAATGCTTTAGAGAAACTATTTTGGAGCCTGTTTCTAGACACGTGATGAATCTTCTTCAAGTTGAAACAGAGAAAAAAAGTCTTCATACTCAAGAAAGAATTAAATGTATGGGAGGACTAAAGACTCCATTTCCAAAAGCAAGGAAATCAGAGACTGGTTCAATACAAGGTGGCGTTCTCTGGGGTGGAAATCCTAGGAGAAAATGGGATAGTTATATTTTTGAGAAAAAGGCATGGAATCAAAATGACTTAGTAAGAATAGTCTTAAAATCTTCAGGTTTTTCCAGTCTTGATTCATGTGAACCTAAAAGCCAGAGCTACACATTAGAGTTTGTAGGCAAGAAAAGTATAATAAATCCCAAGCATGTAACTTTGAAGGCAAAGAAACGATCAGTTTCACAGTTGCTTAATATCACAGGATGCATTACAGGAAGCCATAGAAAGATGAAGGGGTGCAAATTTCAGTACAAGATGAAAAGGAGGCAGTGGTTTGAAGGTGTGGGTGAGGCATCACTCCTTGCTGCTGAGGGAACTAAGATTCCACCACCCAAGTTAGTGACTGATGAACGCTCCCTCGATGCAACAGCAAGGGGCACGCTATATAACAGAACACTTCACAGAAATCTGCATGGTCATATTACAGAGGAAAAGGCAGAGTTATGGGAGAATTCAGCCACAACTTTCCTGGAGCCTGTAGATTTCTTTACACCAATTTTATCTGACTCTGAAAGCCAGATAAACACAGTACGATTATTAGAAGAGAAAATCACATTGAATCCCAGATGTTTAACTCTGAAGGAAAAGGAGCCAGCAATTTCACAAATACTTAAAATCAGAGGGCGGTTTACCACAAAACGCAGGAAAAAACTTGGATCCAATTTAAAAACCAAAATGCAACAGATGAGTCAAGGTAAAAATGGGGCTGATACATTTCCAAATACCATTTACTTCACACCAGATACCTATGACATTGAAAGACAAAGCAGATTCAAAATAGGGATGGACAGAGTATCAAGGTTTAGTCATGTACAACCAACACAAATGCAGTTGCCAGTTGAAGGGCTAGTGATTTCACAACCATTTAATATCACTGGCCATGCTGCTTTAAGCATTAATGAGCAACAGGGAAAGAAGATAGACAGAAAGAGAGAGAAAACTGTATTAAATGTGGACCTAAAATTTGTATATGATTCTATGCCTATTTTATCACACCTAAAAATGGAGCCATCACCTAGTACCTGGGATATCTATGAAGAATCTTCTGGAAAGAGAAATGCCCTAAACAAAGCAAATGCTAGTTCTGCTTATGCCTACATACCTATGTATCCTAAAATCATAAAACATAAAGCTAAGGCAAAAACAGCAGGTGTGAAAAACACTATGCATATCAGACAGATGAAATTGAAGGCAAAGAAACCACCTGTCTCCCAGCTGTTTAATACTATAGGATGTGGAACCAGAAGAAACAAAAAGGAACTGAGATGTGACATTAAGAAACAGAAGGAGTTCCAGCAAGATAAAACCATAGTAGATTTATTTCTGAACACTGTTTGTGATTCTGGATCTCTTTCATCTCAAATTAAACAATTTACAGAAGTAGAAAGGGAGAAATCCAGGCCAAGAAAGCCCATCAACGTTCCTCCACAGCTAGAGCTGGAGAAGTCACTAAACAAAAGAAAAATGTCATCTTCAGAGTCCACTGATATAAAGAGTGCTTTCTCAAGAAATATCAAAACACTGAAACAATGCATTAGAGAGCAAAAAGAAAAGCGCCAAATTGTTTTACTAGACCTTCTCCCACAATGTAGAGATCAGTTAGTGATTAGCCAACATGTGAAGAAGGAGCTTGACCATGTGAAAATGGGAGTAGCTTTGAAAAGAGAAGTATACTCTGGTCTAGCTTCCCAGAAGAGGGAAATCAATTACACTAGGTTCGACATCCCAAGAATCAGAACTCATACAGAATGTGAATTCCTTGTTGCTCCAAGAGTAAAGCACAAAGATGCAGACGTCGTCAAACATTCAGTTTCAATTCCATGGGGGAGAGGAGTATCCAAGAAAACCAGTATTTCATTAAATTCAAAAGGACAGAATATATTTCTTACAGAGTTGGATGCTTCTCATCAAAAGACTCACAAGGAGCAAGAATTTCAGAAACAAGGAAGTATGTCACTGACAATTCAGGGGTCTTTTGCCTACCCCATTATGGAACCTCCTCATTTGAAGAACACAGGAAAGGTAGCTGAGGAAGATATATACACTAACAAAAGGAATATTTCACATTTATTGAGAAGAGAAGATATAAAAGAAACCAATATCTCACAAGGTTCAAAAGGACAGAAGTTTCTTTATACCAGTCTGGTGGGCCAGCAAACTATGTCTGCAGCGCAGAAAGGAGAGGTGAAACCAGCTGGTGTTCCTGAAAGTATTGTGGATTCTGTGTCCCGCCCAGATAAAGAGCCTCTTCAGGTAACACAGGCGGTAAATACAAAGAAGGAAGATGTAAGCACTTCTCTAAGTTTACGTGTAAATCCAGGGAGAAAAGAGCGATCAGAGTTAACGGATATTCCATTAAGATTAAATGGACAGAAAATGACTTCTGAAAAACTGGGGGTGAAGCAACTACATAGTTCCAACCAGAATAAAGAAAATATTCTGGAATCCATTTCTTCTTGCATGTTGGATCAATTCTATAATGAAAAGCTAAAGAAAAAAGTCTCAGCAAAGGGAGTGAGTTCAAAAGTTTTGAGTTCAGTAGTAGACAAAGCATTGAATGAAGCAGATACTCCAGTAGATCAACCTTCTCTTAGCTTGCATAATAGAAGAAGAAAAGAACATCAAAAAGAAAGTACATGCAAGGTTCTCCCAAAATCTGTTTCTCATTCCTTGATGGATGTACTTCAGATTAAGTTGCCATGTGTAAAAAAAACATTAAAGGCTCCAACGTACCACACTGCAAATACAGAAGGAATTGGCTTGCTTGTTGAGGGAAAAGAAGAAGAGCATCCAGAATGTATACACTATATTTCTCCAAAGTCTGCATCTCACTCTTTGAGGGATGTATTACAGAGTAAGATACCATGTGAAAAGAAGGCATCAGAAGAAGTAGTTAGCATTGTGGATTACATTCCAAGTACAGAAAAAATTAGCTCGCTCGTTACAGGAAAAGAGAGCAAGGTGCACACAGGTAAAG
This sequence comes from Mirounga angustirostris, assembly GCF_029215605.1. NCBI lineage: Eukaryota > Metazoa > Chordata > Mammalia > Carnivora > Phocidae > Mirounga > Mirounga angustirostris. Next base: position 9,140,006 of record NW_026991711.1, read on the forward strand.
GTCAATCAGGTATGAAACTGACAAGCTTGTGTACTTCCTTACCATCTCTATCACAAACTAATGTGAATTCAAGAATAAAAGTAGGACAAGATAAGTCAGGAATACCAAGGAGCTGCCTTCCACCACTAAAGCTCCAGGTATCACCAAATGTCAGGAAAACTTCATTTGCAGAGTCATTTAATAGAGGTAGTTTAAGCAATGTAAGAGAATCAAAATATTTGCCACAGGGAAAAAAAGAAGATGGAGTATATGTGAAAGACATAAGGGGCCTCAAATGTGTCACTTTTAAAGGAAAGAAAACACCTTTTGAACACACACTGCATGGAAAAGAACCACAGTGGAACAACAAAGAACAAGAGGAAATGATGCAGAAAGATAAAAGTAATCTAGACATAGTTCAGAGTAAACGCCATGCTTCCATTCCTTCTTCACCTCATGTGGAGTGGGATCCTGGAATAAAAGAGGTGCTCATGCGAGGAATCACAGGATTTTGTCTCCCATCACTGACGCTCCAGGAATTATCAGATACAATGGGAATATGTGAGGAGCCAGCTGATGATATTTTAAGCAGTATAAAAAAGGCAAAATATATGCCACAGAAAGATGGAGTGGAAATGGCTTTGGAAGAAATCAGGCATCCCAAAAGAATAGCTTTGAAGGTAAAACGGACTCCAATTGCACACGAATTACAGTTGAACATCAAAGAAAAAGAGAAAAAGATGCAGGAAGATAAAGATGAACCAGTTGGGATTCAGAGCAAATCTTGTGTTTCCATCTCTTTTCCACCTTACTCAGAAGTGGACACAAGAATAAAAGGGGAAGAAGCCTTGCTAATAAAAACAAGACCATCTTTCCTACAAACAGAACTCCAGGAGTCATCAGATAGAGGAAAAATAGCTTACAAACAGTCTATTCATGGTGATACCTCAAACAGTGTAAAAGAATCCAATGAACATTATATAATGCAGGAAGAAGAGGAGAAAGTAAAAATGGTAAAAGTTATACTTTTGAGGAAAAAGAGATCACCAATTTTACAGGAAATCCAGCTGGACATCAAAGAGCAAGAGGAGAAGACACAAAAAATTAAAGGAGAGCCAAATGTCCTTGTGACCAATACTAGCACTTGCATACCTGCTCCTTCTCATTTACAGTTGGATACAAGAATAGAAAAAGCAGACTATGTAACTGAAGTAACAAGATCCTCTCTTCCAGAACTATCACAGCAGAAATCATCAGATGCAGTGAAAAAAGCAAATAAGTCCACTGATGGTGATATCACAAGTGATGTACAAGAAGCAAAAGAACATACACCACAGAAGGAAGAGACTAATGGAGAGAAATCAGCCAAGAGAGACATGATGCATCCAAAAGATAAAGATTTGAAAAGAAAGAAAGCACTATTACAGGACATACCATTGAATCTTAAAGAGCAGGTGAAAGAGGATCCAGAAGGTGAAGAACAGGGGAAAGTGGATAGAGGAGGTAAAGGTGAACAAGAAGTAGTTCTGCCCACAAATTGGGCTTCTGAATCTTTAACTCACCATGAATTGAACACAAGAATAGGAGAGGAAGACAGGCAAGAAATAACAGGATCCGCTGTTTCACAACTACAGCTACAGAAATCATCTGATGCAGGGAAAATAGTGTATACAAAGTCAGCTGGAGATGATACTTCAAATGATGTAAGAGTAGTACAAGAGTATGAGCCACAGGAAGGAGAAGATAGAAGAAAAATAGTAAATATAAAATATATAATGTATCCCAAAGGCACAACTTCCAAGGCAAAGGTATTACCACTTCCACATGTACTCTGTATCTCTGGGGGTTGTGACGCCCAAATTAGAGAAGTACAGACAAGCATAAAAGAAAAATTAAGATACATACAAGAAAGAAGTGAGCTAGGTAAGGTTCTGACAAGACCTTCTCTGCCTCAGTTTAAATTAAACAAAAATATAGAAGGCAAGGAGGAGAAACAAGTATCAAGACCGTTTCTTCTACCCTCATGGCCAAGGGAATCATCAAATGCAGAGAAATTAAAACGTACAGTACTACCTTTGAATGATACTTCAAATGATTCAAAAAGAACAAAATACATGACACAGAGAGAAGAGGATAAAGCGAATACTTTTGAGAAAGACATAATGCATTCTATGTATATAGCTTTGAGGGCAAAGAAATCACCCCTTTCCCTTATAGTCAAAACAAAGAAACTGCAAGTGAACATCAAAGAACAAGTGAAAGTGGGACAAGAAGATAACAAGGAAACCGTTGTGCTTCTGCGCAAAATTCATCCTTTTCTCATTTCCTCAACTCATCTTAAGTGGAACACAATAAAAGACGAGGAAGGTGAGCCAGGAATAATAATAAACGATGCGCCACATCTTGAGCTCCAAGAATCATTGCCCTCAGGGCAATTAGCATCTACAGATTCACCTGATAGCCATGTGAAGAAAGGAGACCCACGCCCACGACAGGCAGAAAGGAACGGAGTACAAACAGGAGCCATGAATGGCTCAGTGCAGCCCCAGGGCACAGATTTTAAGGCAAAGACATCACCACCTTCTCATACATTTAGTGTCACTGAACACGGTGCTTTGAACCAGAGAAAGGAACCACAGTGGCATATGAAGGAGAAAGTAGAACAGGAGCAGCAAAGAACAGGAGATCCTGATGTGGCTCTGACAAAAACTTCTCCTTCCACACCTTCTCCATCTTACCACAGATTGGACACAAGAACTAAAGTAGACAAAGATTTGCTTGCAGTTACAGGATTCTCTCCTTCACAATTGCTGGGCTCCAAGTCATCAGGTGCAGGAAGAATCAGATATGCAGATTCCAGTGCAAGTATTAGGTCATGTAACGTAATAATAAAAGCTTATCAAAGTATGCCATATACAGAGGTAAAGGACAGAGTAAAAATAAAAGGTGGGAAAGATCGAAGATTCCCCCAAATAATCACCTCGACAGCAGAGACATCCCCACTTCGACATCTACCCAGTAGAAAGAGGCTACCTTTGAATATTAAAGAGCAAGGAAAAGAAGTGCCAGAAGGCGAAAGTGAACCAGAAATGGTTCTGAAGGAAACCTATGCTGCCTTACCTTCTCCATCTTACCTGAAATGGGACACAAGGATGAATGAAAAGGAAGACACACTAAGAATAACACAATCCTATTTTCCACCACCAAAGATTCAGGATCCATCCAGTTCAGGCAAAAAGCCATATACTAAGTCATTTGATGGTTGTGTGTTAAAAGAGAAGGATAGACTCAAAACAGATCTTGAAAACAAAATGGTCCCAATACCTATGGCTCTGAAGGCAAAGGAATTACCACTTTCACATATACTCGATACCAAAAAATTGCAGTGGAAAATTAAAGAGCAAGAGAGAAAGGTGCAGAAAGATGAAAATGACCTAGCTACACATCTGGAAAACATTTGTACTTCTTTACTTACTCTACCATATCTTAAATTTGGTTCAAGAGAAGGAGAGGGGTACATGATAAGAATTACAGAACTGCCTCTCCTGCACCTACAGTCCAAGGAATCACCAGGTGCAGTGAAAACAACATACGCAGAAACAACTGATGGAGAACTTTCAAATGATGTAAAAAAATTAAAAGAACACACATTACTGAAAGAAGTGAGGGACAGAGAGAAAAAGGTGGATATGAATAGTATGGTGGATCCCAATGATAGGTATTTAAAAGCAAAGAAATCACCTAATTTACTTAGATACAGTCTAAGTGCCCTTCGGTGGAAAACTAAAAAGCAAGAGGGAACAGCTCAGGAAGGTCAGTGTGAGCCAGGTGGTGCAGTGCTGACTAAGACTTGTACTTGCAGATCTCCCCTACTTCACTTCAACACAAATACCAGAGTTGAAGAAAAGAGAATACCAATATTAACAAGATCCTCTTTTCCCACAGTCAACTCCCAGGAATCATCAGATTCCGAGGACATGGAATGTATAGAGCCCATTACCAGTGATATTTTAATCAGTCCACAAAAAGGAAAATATCATATGCCCCAGAACAAGGAAAAGGATGGAGTAGAAATAGTAAACCTCATGTTTCCCAAACATCAAGAAAAGAAGATGCAGGAAAGTGAAGATGAACCAAGTGTGGTTGTGGCCAACTCTTCCTCTCCATTACCATCTCTCCCTCACCTGCAGTTGGATAAAGAAACACAGGTAGGTGATGAAATGCTAGGACCTGCAAGGTCTGTTGTGCAACGAGAATCAAATGCCGGGGAAGTAGTACATACAGAAGCAATCCATGGTGATGTCATGAAAGACAGTCAAAACAAGAAACAACTCGTGCCTCAGGAAGAGGAGCAGTACAGAAAAAAAACAATAGATATGAGAAATATGACACACACCACAGATACAAGTTTGAAGTCCAGGAAATCACCTCCTTTACTTATGCTCCATAGAACAGAATTGCATCTGAACATTGGAGGGCAAGAACAAAAGAAAGATGAATGTCCAGGTAAACCACCTGGTACAGTGCTAAGAAAAATTTATGTTTCCAAACCTCCAGCTGAAATTACATTGGATAAAGGTATACAAGTAGATGAAGAAAGGCTTAGAATTAAAAGACTCTCTCTAATTCCACAAATGCTTTCAGCAGTATCAGATATAAAGATGAGAGCAGATACTGGGGAAATTTGTGATATAAGAGAAAGAAAACAACATATGTCACAGAAAGAAAAAAAGCACGAAGTGAAAACAGTAGATATGAGGATCAGGATGCATCACAAAGAGGCCAGGATTTCGTCAATTTCACATATCTTTAACACAAAGGAATTTGTGTTGAATATTAAAGAGCTAAAGGAAAACGTATACAAAGGTAAAGATGAGCTACCTGTGGTTCTGACAAGGACTTTTCTTTCTGTCCCATCAGCACCTTCCCTTTATCTAGACTCAGGGAGCAAAGTAGACAAAGATGTGCCAGGACTTACAGGATCCTCTCCTCCACAGCAAAATCTCCAGGAATCATCAGATACCCAGAAAACAGCAATTAGAGAGGTAGTTGCTGGTGATGGTGAGATCGTTAAAAAAGCGGGACACTCTGTGCACCAAGAAAAAGCAGTGCAACAGTGGACCTCAAACTTCATGATCAGTGTACAGCGAAGGAATGAACCTCCACGAGTCAAATCTGAAGGAGATCTGAGTCAGTTAGTTTTAAATTCACAGCATGAGAACATTTATTTAACAGGATTTGGTACCATAAGTGGGAAGAGGCTGGAGTATTTCTTTACAGGACAAGAGGTTCAGCCAGAAAAATACAAAACAGAAACTTTCACTACATTTCTTTCCTACCCCACCATGGAGCCCACTAAAATTGGAAATCTGAAGAAACAAACTGAAATAATGGATAACTTAAACCATAAAATAAGCCCTAAGGTTTTAGTTACACCACCAAGGAAAATATCCAAGGAAATATATATCACATTTGATGCCCCCGTAAGTGCAAAAGGATTTTCTGTTTCAGAGCAAGATGCCCACCAACAAAAAACTTTATCAAAAGCATCTCCAGGATCTGCAGATTCATATAAATTTGATAAGCCAGCGAAAGATGTACATAATAACGATAAAGTGAGCAAAATGCTCTCTCCCAAAGTGTTGGCCCCACAGACAGAGGGATCACTTGAGAAAATGAATATCGCAGAGTCAGATACCTCCCCAATTATAGAGGAACAAGAGATTGTTGTGAAAAAGCAAGTCGTGCTCCATTCTGAAAGTGGACATAAGACCTGGCTGGACTCCAGCTTTTCTCTTAAGTTCCCACTTCAAAATGGAAGGCAGAAGACGCCATTGGAAACAGATGTACACAAGCAAACTATAGTGTACCCTAGAATACAAATACTACCAGGAATACACATGGATATTACAGTGTTTGATACCATAGGAGGGAAAAAAGAGCAGGGATTGCCAGTTCCACAACAAGAGGAATATATTCTAGAATCACTTCAGAAGTCTCTTTCTTCCCACTGGACTTTTCCACTTCAATCTGGAGATCTGGAGGGAAAAAATAAAATGGACACAAGCACTACTATAAATCTGGAGCAAAAAACATTAGAAATGGAAGAAGGGGAGTTAAAAATAGACACAAACATAGCTATCCGTCTGGCAGCAGACAAAACAGAAATGCACAAACACACCATGGTCAATCTGGAGGAGAATAAGAAAAGGGACACAAGCAATACCGTAAACCTGAACATTCCATCTCTAAAGGCACAAATACCTCAAATTAACACTCAGCTGATAACTCATAGAGCAAACAGCTGCCCAATCAAGCAAAAACATAAAAAGGAACTAGAAGTCTCTGGTGCAAAACAAAATATTCAGCCACAGAAATTGTTTCAAAAACATGTTCTGGATTCATTTTATGCCTATATTCCTCTTTCTCTCAAATTTAAAGGCTGGAAAGGCAGGTTAACAGTAGCAGATTTGAAAAGAGAATTGAGCCCCAAATATTTAACCATGAAAATCCCAAATCATCCAGTTTCACAGATTCTTAACAACATGGGACATGGCACTCCAAGCAATAGAAAGAAATTAGAGTATGACTTGAAGAGACCAAAGAGAACAGTTTTGCGGAGTGAAGGTGCCTCAGGAATATTTGTCAGAAGTCTTTCTATTTCCACGGTGAGTTCTTCTCAGATAGAAGAAATAGTAGACTCTGAGACAAACCGAGGAAGAGAAAAGATACTCTGTCCTTCTGCATTCCTGCAGAAATCACCACACACTCAGGGGAATAGCTTGAGCACTGTAAAAGATGGGGACCAGAATTTTACAGACACAGCTCCACAGGATTCCCAGCCCTCTGTGGTAGAGGAGCAACAAATGCAAAAACTCCCCAGTGTCAAATCAGAAGCAAACCTCGGCAGTGAAACAAAGGAAAAAAATTTAATTCCACAAACCAAAGAAGAAAGGGTTGTTCCAGGGCACGACAGCTCAAGGATCATAAAAGAATCTGACTTGCGTATGACTGAAGAAGAAGGAAAGGCACCAAAGCCCCTTCTGACACCCGCAGAGGGTCCACTCATGTCTGACGAGCCAAAGGACGATGTGGAAGCCCCCATGGAAAGTACCCTCAGTATGAGTATTTCCCCTCCAGGACTAGAAGAACCACAACATGGGACTCAGCTATTCAATACCATGGAGTGTATCTCACCCCCTCGGTGGGGGGATCAGAGCGAACCCATCCAGGCTACAACCGCACAAAATGTCCAGCACCAAAAACCTTTTCCAGGAACCGGGTCTATACCATCCCAAGTTAAAAGTAATGAAATAAAAGTAGTGGCAGGTAGTACAGGTACAGAAAGTTTACTTCCTCTTTTTGAAGCAATTAAAAATATCTTTGAATCCCAGATAAAAAATATGATCTATGACAACATTTGTGAGGATATACTGAAAAAAGGAAAAGCCCCAAAACCTGATGATTGGAAGTTACCACCACGTGCAGGGAGCCCAGATACAACATGCACAACAGTACCTCCCGCCGTGCAGCCAAAACCCATTTTGGAACGTTTCGCTCCCAAAGAAAACAACAAGCTCACTAATCATTTTGAGTCAAAAGCATTTGAAATAAAACTGAATCTGATACCAGAGATGGCAAAACAATCCTTCCAAAAGTTCAACTTTTATCTAAATCAGTCTTTTTCAGAAGATAACAGTTGGAGGCTATATCCGAGACATAAAAAAATGTGCTTTTTGTCTCTCAAAGGGATTGATACTGTAGAACTTCACTTAAAACAGAAATGCGCCCAGGATTCACCGCCTGTCAGCTGTATGAAGACACTGATTGTCCGTGTTTCACGTGACAGCGAAGAGATCACTACAAAGTTAAGGAGGATTAGTAAGCTAGAAAGTGGAGTGTCTTCAGTGACTTCAGCTAAGCAGATGCCATGGCCTCATATTCTTCAAAACTACTCCGTAGAAGAAAAAGACAAACTGCTCATACACTTTTCTATGAAAACATTGGAGATTCACATGAAAGCCTTTCCCAGAATTGTAAGAGAATCTTATGCAATGGGCAGTCCTCAGAATATAAGGAAGCCTTTATCTAAATGTATTCATTCTGGTTTCAAAGTACCAAGACGAAAAAATAGAATTTTGTTACTTTTTGAGGAAAAATCTCTTCATCAAATAGATCTTGATTTACAATACAAATACCTTCATTTTCTCCTGGGGCTTCCAGTCGGAAGTGTATTCCCTAAACCAACTGCACTTCCCAAACATATTCTTAAGTTAAACACAGTTGCAATATGTGAAAATATAGGTAACAGGGGAGAAAGTGGTGGTGATCTTTGCACTGACATGGAACTGTTAGAACAGCACATCTCTTTCAAAAATCAAAGTCCTCGTGAAAACTCATCGTTGAGAAGATTCCGGGAGCCGACCCTTGTGTGTGCTTCCGACCCCAATCAACAAGGCCCAGTGCAGAAAGATAGTACAGCTCTTTCAGAGTTAAAATCTCACACGCCTCTGGAAAAAGATCAACAATGTCATGTATGGTGTCAAGAAACAGATAAATGCAAATCTTTTGATTCAAAGACCCAGGAAAGCACTCCCAGTTTAGTTGATTCCCATTCAACTCAGATTTCTGAAGATTTTACCGAGGGTCAGACAAATATTGAGAGTTCAGCCAACGTGGAGGAATGCTCAGCTCCTGAAGCACATGAGAGTGAAGAATGTATGTTTTTGGAAGCCAACCCTTTTTTAAGTCAGGAATCACAAAACATTCTATTTGAATTACAGGAAGGCATTCCTTTGGAAAATCTCTACAAGATGAAAAAAAGCAAAACTACTTTGAAACCATTGTGCAGGGAAGATTCAGGTTCCCAACATATTAGAGGCTGTAGAAAACATTCCTCAATTGTCACACCTTCCTATGAATCCCACAAAAGCAGGAAATATAGGTCATCCTCTAAAATGCCATCTCCTGACTGGTCGCGCCACGGTTCATTAAATGCTGGGGAAGTTCTGTCTAGATCATCTTCCATTCCATTCAGTGAAGAGAAGTCTTCGTGGACTGCAAGGTGCAGAACCAACCATTCTTTAGCTCCCTTAACAGAATCAAACATCAAATTACATCTTGCAAAAGGCCAAGGCAAACCTCACAGACATCTGGAAAGCAAAGAAGGAAAGAAGGCCAAATCTGATTTATTTAGAAAGAACAACATTCATTGGGACTGTGATTACAGTTATACATGGACTAAAGAGAAATGCACAAGAAAGAAGAAAGTCCGTAATTGTGAGTCAGAAAGATCAAATTACTTCTCAAGCAAACCTAAGTTACCATCAAAGCTTCATCAAGAGGATATCAACTTTCATTCTGAAAGAAAACAAAACCAGCCATTTTTTTATGCCTGTATACCAGCAGATTCACTGGAAATTATGCCCCAAACCATTCGCTGGACTATTCCCCCAAGAACTTTAAGGAAGACAAACTTCAGAGTTCCTCTGGTGGCAAAGATTTCAAGTTCTTTCAATATATGGACTTCATCCAAAAAGTTTTTGGAGTCCCTCTTGGAGTCCTTCAGTCCAGTACATCCAAATAGATACTAGCATACCTAGATTCCTCTGAAGTGGAAAGCTGATTGCTATTGTGTTATTCTGTGAAAAATAAAATCAGATAAAGTCAAATGGTTTCCTCATGAACTGTTTCTAAACTGATATATTTTATTTCTGCAGTAGATTTGCACAATTGTTCTGGGAGGATAGGATGGAAGAGCAGATGACTTTGGGCTTGATCCCACAGTGCAGTGGGATCTCCTTTTAGTTTAAGCTGCCTCCTCATAATCCCACAGGAGATGAGCAGAGACGTGGAAGCCTTCTTTCCATCCCACACAATGACTGAGGGTGAGTCAGAAGAAATGGAGCCTATCAATGAGATTGGGAGAGAAAGACCAGGAAGTTGGGACGGCATAGAAACTAAAGGGAGAGAGTTTTAAACAACAGTGAGGGTTCAACGATGTCAAAGGTCACAAAATACAGGTATAAGTACTGGTTTTGAGAAACCATATTCCTGTGATGATTTTGTCCTCCTTCTGGACCTCAGCAGCAGCTCATTGGCCTGCACCTGATCACCGTCTGCCATTGCAGGGTCACCTAGTCATTTCGGGACCTCAGTCCAGAGTACCTGCCATCTTGCAGGAACATGCTCTGGGAGGGGCAAAAAGTCATCCTGCAGCACTACCGGGGGGCGGGAGACTGCCTCCCAGTGTACCTGCACGACCTGCCTGCCTCCAGCCACCTGCCCATGCACTTCCCTGCCCTGGGCTTCAGGGCCCCTGGCTCAGGGCCCCTGGCTCACCTACTGGGGCAAATGATTGAGAACTCCATCTTTGCCCTCGGGGCTGATGACCCCTGCTCAGGCTCTTGCAGGAAGTCCAGGAAAGCCAAGTCGACCCAGGGGCCTGCGGGAGAACAAACAGATGTGTGGGATTGGGGTGGGGGTGGGGCAGCAGGATTTTTAGCAACAAGTGAATATTTTTAAAATGTATTTTGTACTAGCTTATTCCTAGTATGTGAATAAAGTATTGGTCTCATTCAGAAGATAAATTTTGGGGGGCTCAGAAATATTCCATAATGTTAATCATTTTGTTATTAAATGACAAGATAGATGATAGTTTTTCATGCCACCATTACATTCATGCTAGGAATAACAGTGCTTCCTTTATTATAAATGCTACTTGAGCTTTTTAAAACACATATTTACTATGCTTGGAATATTTGGGCATGCTTAATAAAACAAACAATTACAAAATATCCCATTGTTTTAACTAAGCAAAGTACATAATTTTATACAATTTACACACAACTTTAATGTTTTTTTTAATTTTTTTTAATTTTTATTTTTTTAAAGATTTTATTTATTTATTTGAGACAGAGAGAATGAGATACAGAGAGCATGAGAGGGAGGAGGGTCAGAGGGAGAAGCAGACTCCCTGCCGAGCAGGGAGCCCGATGCGGGACTCCATCCCGGGACTCCAGGATCATGACCTGAGCCGAAGGCAGTCGCTTAACCAACTGAGCCACCCAGGCGCCCCATACACACAACTTTAATGTTAACAATAGAAATAATAAAATTGTTTCACTTTTTGATATTTAACAATAAAAAGACTTTAACTCCCAAGACATGCACTACAACCAATTTAATAGATTCTGTCATCAGAATGATGGTCTTGGCAACTTATACGAGTTCTGTCCATGGGGTTTGACAATCAGATTGAATATGTTAATACTTTTTATTATAGAGAATATTGAGCATACACACACAAAAAAACAGAATAGTAGGATGGACCTCTGTGTACCCCTCACCCAGCCCTCGAACTTCAACCTATAACTAAACCTGCCTTATCTACTTCTCATCTACTTCTCCATTAGTATTTTGACACAAATCAGATATACTAATTTTATCTATAAATATTTTCTATATCTCAACAAGATAACTATTTTTTTAACAAAACCATCTCACATCTTAAATAGTAACAGTGATTTATTAATATCAAATATTCAATCAGATGATTTCCAATTATTTCATAAAGTCACTTTCTAAGTTTGTTCGAATTGGGATATAAAGAAAGTTACACTTTGCGCTTGGTCTTGTAAGTCTTTTTTAATCCATAGGCTTCTCATTCCATTGGGGTTTTTTCCTTACAATTTTTCAAATTGAAGAAACCAGGTTTTTTGTTCTATAGAGTTTCCCATGATCTGGGTTTTGCTAATATTGCCCCCATTGGCAGATTGAAATGATGAACTATGGATCCCTAATTGTTCCTTAAAAAGGTCTTCAGATAGATTACATAACGTGCAGCATTTCAAATAAAATGTATTTGTTTCAGAAGATCAGCTGTCACTTGTGGCAAATTAGAAGCTGCTAGAGCTATAGAGCTCCCAAATAGTTAAATGTTACATAGTTAGAGCTCTTACGGCTGAAATAGCAAAATTTCCTACCATAAATGATAGGGAGGGATTGAGTGACTAGTTCTTGCATTGTGAAGACATTTTGCATCATGAGACATCAAATGTCTGTTTGTTAATAGAGAAATATTATAAGATTCTGAATGTGAAAGTAGATAGGAAAGGGCATATTTAGAGTAAGAAAAGAAATCAGTAGGAAGTTCAAAATTTGTAAAGCTGATCAAACCCAAACCATCATAATCCAGAAAAATGACATTTTTTTAACTGCTTAATATACTTTTTTCCAACTTTTTTTTTTTGGCTACACACTCTTTGATCACTTCTTTGAAAAACAGTTTTATAATTTTTCATATAGAGATCAAAGGTAAACCAATCTTCTAGTGGTTGATCAAAATTTATTATTTATTACTGAAAATGTAGAAAATGCAGGCACTTTTGTTGACTCAGTGGCCATTTTTCATACCATTTCATCTGGAACCACCAGACTTCATTAGAACACGATACATCAAATCTATAAGATGCAAGCTGACAAGCCAAGATGTGTAAGGTGTGTTACATTACACACAGATGTCCTTGCTGTTCGTGGTACTGGTATTGGTTCGTACCACAACAGCAAACGGTGGTAAACTCTGTATCATGCAATCCCCATGAAAAAAGAAAGTATGCTAAATGTATTCTATGTTCTCTGCTCTTTTGAGTATATTCTTGTCAGAAAAGAATATCCTTTTTGACTAGGTGTTATAGAGAATGATTCATCAGCTTATATTTTTACATACCTGGTGGAAGATTTTCTATAGACCAGTTTCCTATACCTCCCCTCCTTGTCCCATTTTTCCTCTATAATGGACATTCCTCCTGCATGGGGCACTGTAGGAGGCTTTCACATGACCTTACCCCTGACTTCATGTCTCAACCTGGGATGTGTCCTCCACAGTGGGCAGAAGGATTCCCGGTACCCATTTCTACACTGGGATGGCTAGCATAACTATAGACAAAAGTGAATGTCAATCACAACATTTAGCTCCCCGAACCCAACCTAAATGCATCCTAACTCCACTTGCCCGGAGATGGATCCCAAAAATGTTTACAGCCTCTCTGATCTCACCAAACATGAAATCAAATATGATTGATGGTAAGGCAAAGTAGAAAGAGATAATATTTTTAACTAATTACAATTAAAATACCTCAAATATTTATAAATCTTTGGGGGCCCTATAGCTTAAGCTTCTTGAGTTTTTATGGTACATCTGCTTATGCAAATTAGATAACAGGAATTCATTAATTAATATCCATATTCTAACATCAAACATTTATTCAGTGTCTGCCATGGGCCAGGCCTTGTCCTGGGTGCTGAACTTAACAAAAATGAAGAAAGCACAGTCTTGACCTGGGAAGCTCACAGTTACGGATCAAGAAGAGATGATATTTGCAGAGCCCTATAACAGGCTCATACACGCACACATACATAAACACAGTTTAGTGGCAGCTCATTTCCCCAACACACAAGTATTTGTTCCTGCATCTTTGCTGGAGAAAACAGAAGCAGTTCTGAGGCCACAGTTACTTGGCCTAAGCCATCTATCAAGAACTACCCATTTGCAGTGGATGTTGGCAAAACGATTAACATCCAAGGCAAGTCTTCTGGTGACCCACGTGGCCTGGTTTCTTTTAGATACACAAGACTCTGGGGGAGCTGAGAGTCCTGTGTTTCCTTTTGGCTTTAAATACCTGAGTTATAACAGATGCTGATGGTGCAGCCAAGTGCCATTAAAACTGGGAAGAGAGATTTCCAAAGTTTCAAGGTAATGAGGGAGGGAGGATTTTTCATAAGCTATCTCATGCAAGACTTAGATTTAGGTGTGAGAATTTCCTAGTCCTACTGCACACAACTACATCCTTCAAGGGCCTTGACCCATTACTTGGAAGAAACAGAGGAAACAACAGGAATTCATCCTCAAATCAGAGGTTCCCAAACTTTCTCAGTGCCTTTAGTGTCTCCGATTACACCCCTAGACCAAAATAAATAGCTAATAATTCTTCATATTAAGTAGCTTAGGTCTAAACAACCTCATTATTACTCGTATCTTAACAACTTAGAAGTTGTTTGAAAAAACAATATAAATTAAAAATTTTTTGATTTTATTCTTAGATAACCACAATTACTTGCTGTTGGGCACTGCACAACTTTTCAAACTTTAGAATCAGATTGGACACTCCAACTGATTTTTGTGCAGTGTTTTATTTCAGCAAAAGCTAGAAAACTCAGCTTCACAAATAAACTGAGGAATGGACAGGAATGTAGAACCATCTAGTAACGAAAGTGTGAACTACATTGAGCTAGTAGTTCACACAGTGTCCAACAGATGTCGCTGCGTTTCCCTCACAATTTAAAAAATACTCCATGTGGCCACAGGGGGACATGTTTGGTACTGCCAACTTAAGTTTGTTGCAATGCTCTATTTTTGTAGTTTGTTCAAGAACAGGTCTTCAAGAATAATAGGACAATGAAGGTGATGTGAGTGGGGCAAAGGGATAGATTAGTGAGAGACTAAAGCTGGATGGATTCATTTCTTTCTCCAAGCAGATTACCCTACACACACATAGTCACTCTAATTTGTGTCCTCTTACTTTTGCAACAACAAAACTGGTGGGCCTTAGTACATTTCCATAATCCATTCACTCCCAGTTCTCCTGGCTGACTATTTTATACCTTTACTTCTCTCCTCACACCTCTAATTCCTACCCCATCCTCACAAGCAGATGACCTTGCTTTGTAGTTCACTAAGAAGGGAGGATAATTTTCAGACTCTCTTCCCACCTGCACCTACCATGGATGAACGATCCCTGCTGCTATCTCAAGCCAATGCCTCTGCACATTAGATCCCATTCCTTCCCATTTACTCAAGGGATCATTTTAACATTTTCCCCTCTCTGTACTATATCCTTGTTTTTTCTCTTTCTACTGGATCAGTCCCAACAGCATATATGCTATTATTTCTTCATCTAAAAACAAAACAACAACAACAACAAAACGGGTCACCTGGGGGTTCAGTCGGTTGAGCATCCAACTCTTGGTTTCAGCTCAGGTCATGATCTCGAAGTGGTGGGATTGAGCCCCATGTTAGGCTCCACACTCAGTGTGGAGTCTGCTTCAGATTCTCTCTCCCTCTCCTTCCTGCTCTCTCTTCTTTCTCAAATAAATAAATAATCTTTAAACAAATAAATAAATAAAATAAATAAAAACAAAAAAAACCCAAGAGATCAAAGCTCCCAAATCATCTCTTAACCTTTCTTCTGCTGCCAGCTACTTCCCCATTTAGTTTCTTCTCTTAGCAAGAAAAGTCCTCAAAAGAATTCTTCACTCATTATTCCATTCCTCTATTCCACTGTCTTATAAATCCACACCAATCATGTTTTCCTCACCACTCCACTTAAATTTTTCTTATGAAAGCCATGAGCAACCTCTGCATTGTGAAATTTAATGCTTTAAATCCAAATTACAAAACCTCTTCCATTAGCAATATCTGACCCAGGACCGAGGTGAGCTCTCCCTTTCTCTTGAAACAGTTTTCTTCAATTGGTTTCCATGATACCACAGACTTTTGGTTTTCCTCCTGCCTCACTAGCTCCCTCTTCTCATTTGCATCTGCTCATTCGTCTTCTTTTCCCTCATCTCTTAAGGTACTTGGTTTCCTTCCCACTCCCTCAGTGATCTCATTCAGCCCATGGCTTGAAAGATCTATATGTTTGATTACGCCAAATTTATATCACCTACTCAAACTCTCCCCTAAACCCTAGACTTAGTTGTCTAATTGCCCTTTCAATTTCTCCACTTGTTTGAGGAATAGATGTTTCAAACTCATATAACTAACACTGAAGTCCTGATCTTCATGTACAAACTTGATCTGTCCATAGCCTTCATCTCAGCTGATGTCGACTCTAATCTTCTAGTTGTTCAGATCAAAAACCTAGGGTTTGTGTCTTCTGGTTCCGGAGAAGATGGAATAACACATGCTGCCCTACTTCTTCCTTTAACTATAGCTAAAAACTCTGGACAAAATACACAAAACAAATACCAGAAGACTCTGAAAGGTGGCAAAATTAAGGCAAATTAGCCAGGGACTTTAGGACTCAAAAAAGGGTATGGAGGTCAGTTCTCGGTCTTATTTTTCCACCAACATATCCTGCTCTGGGGACTAGAGAATGTCAGAACCCAGAAACACAAGGAGCAGACAAAATAAAGACCTCAAGAAACAAGTTCTCCCTGTAACCTAAGGACCAGGAAAGGGGAAGCTGAGCAAGACAGAACCCTTTTGACCACACCTGTCCTACTCTTCACAGATATCACAAACTATACCCTTTCCTCTCTCTGCTAAGTATTCTAGCCAGCACTGGTACTGTGGGCCGAGCCCTAATTCCCTCCTTGTCCTCTAGTAATGAGGTGACACATCTTCCCCTTCCTACCAGCCTGTGGGTAAGGTTTCCATGGAGACTGTGGGTGGCACCCAGACTTCACTTCCACCATGCGGGAATGAGGTGGCATCAAGTGGGGAAATGATTACTTAGAGAAAAGAATTCCTTACATATGCCTATGAAGTACTGGGAGACTCTCAATCAACCTATTCATGAAATGTGCCAGAATCAAGCAGCAAAAGGTTTTAGAAGTGAATTCCCATGTGAAATGCTAACTGGGATTCAGACTTAGTCCTCTAAGTAGCACACAAATGGGGCAGACTAAAATAACAATGCAAAACCTTTGAAAATTCAGTTGACATTTCAACAAAAATGGAAGAAAGAAAAACAAAGCAAAAATGGGCCAGGATGTATGTTCTAAAGCCAGATAGGGTAGCTACCTGCCAAATTAGAAGAGTTAAAGAACTAGAGTCTCACAATACCCGAAAAGTCCAGAACACAATCAAATATTAGTTACAATACCAAGATCCAGGAACATCTGACCTCAGTGAGAAAAGCAAAATCTGTCAAAGATTTTAAAGCAATCATCGCAGAAATGCTCCAATAAGCAATTAGAAACAAATAAAAAAAAATGAAGTGTCAGAAAAGAAATAGAAGATATAATCAATTGAAATTTTTTAAACTGAAAAATAAAATTAACAAGCTCATTGAATGGGCTCAGTAGCAGAATGGAAATGACAAAGGAAACAGCCTGCGAACATGAAGGTAGATCAGGAATCTGAGGAATTCCTAAAGAAATTCATGCCAAGATATATCATCATAACGTTTTTGAAAACAAAAGACAAAGAGAAACATTGAAAGTATTCAGAGAAACGAAACTTTTTCTATAGGGGAAAAACAATTGGAGTAACAGTGTATTTCTCATCAGAAACCAAGAAGCCTGAAGAAAATGGCACCACATTTCCTAAGTGCTGGAAAAAAAAGAGCTTTTAATAGAGAATTCTGTATTCAACAATATCTTTTTAAAAAAAAAGATTTTACTTACTTATTTGAGAGAAGGGAGGGGCAGAAGGAGAAGCAGACTCCCCGCTGAGCAAGGAATCTGATGCAGGGCTTGATCACAGGACCCCAGGATCATGACCTGAGCTGAAGGCAGATGCTTAACTAACTGAACAATCCAGGCACCCCAACATGGGACTTGATCTCATGACCTGAGCCAAAATCAAGAGTCAGATACTTAACCAACTGAGTCACCCAGGTGACCCCTAAATGGTAAGGTTTCTATATTCTGCTATTAACTACTATTTAAATATGTTTGTGAAGTTCTAGGGAGACTCTCAAATGACTAAAGCATGAAACCAACCAGAATCAACCCAAAAAGTTTTGGAAGTGAACTTCAATGTTGCAAACACCCAGAATCAGATCCTGAAGTGTGTGTGTGCTATATATATATGTGTTTTTATTAAATATATTTTATTTTATTAATTTATATATAATATATTATAATTAATAATATATTTATTAATATAAAATATGTCAAGTATATTTTATTAAATATAAATTAAAATATATATTTTAAAATTATATATACCATAATGTATTTTAAGTTATATATATGAATACACACACATATATGATATGTTCAAAATAATCTTCAGAGAAATCAAAATTGATTACCAAATATCTTTCAAGTAATTCCCCAGAGGAATGCAGGAAAAGGGAAACGAACAAAACACAGAGGAAACATTTACAAAATACAATAAAATGGTAGAAGTAAGTCCTAACATATTATTTCAGCCATAAAAAAGAATGAAATCTTATTGTTTGTGACAACATGAATGGACCTTGAGGGCATTATGCTAAGTGAAATAAGTCGACAGACCAAGATAAATACTGGATGGCCTCACTTATATGTGGAATCTAAAAACAAACAAACAAAAGCCAAAAAAAGGAGCTCACAGATACAGAGAACAGGTTGGTGGTTGTCTGAGGCATGGGGTGGAGGTCGCTGATATGGGTGGAGGGGGTCAAAAGAAATCCGAAAGGGGGAGGAAGATGCCGGGAGAGCAACTGTGTTTCTTGCAGCATCCAGTGATAGCTCTATGCAATTTAACATTCCATTTCTTCTAAAATTCCCTACCACCAAAGCTAGATTCCTATATTTTTCCCAATTTCATTTTAAGACGCATACAAATTTCGTATTTAAGATGTTTGCTGGTTTTCTTAAAATACTGTCAAATATCTATTCCCAATCCCTTCTGCACAACATATAAACAATTCCGTGGCTTTTCCAGCAACTCAGATATGCTCCTTAAATATCCAGAAAAGCAGAATACCACATCTCGGCCAACTCATTAGTAGATTTAGAACATGCATATCATCATAGGATTACTAGGATTATTACAAAATAAGCCATATCACTTCTCCTTGCTGACAAAAATAGACTGGAACTCTGGAAAGGAAAGCTTGCCCTTCTTCCAAGAATCTCAACTGATTGTGAGCTACCGCATGCTGCATTTACCAGGCCTCAGCATTACTCTGTGTTCATTCTAAGTCAGTGTGTCATCAATTCTTCAAAACTCAGCTGTTGTGGGCATATCATTTTCTAAAGGGAGTAAATAAGTTGCAACATACATTCTAAACACTAAATAATACCATCCTGATGTACAAAGCAAAGCCATGGGACCAGCCACCATACCATGAGTGGCCATTTCATTAGGGAAATGCTGGCCCCACACATGAGCCAGGGAGAGCTCATCAGCTGACACGTATTAAGGACAAGGCACGCCAGAAACACATTATAGCATTTACTCTTCACACAGACCTAGTATTACTACCCTTTCCATTTTACAGATGTGGAAATTGAGGCTCAAAGTTTCAATGATTTGCCCAAAGCCACTGGTTAAGGGACAGCCCTCAACTTGTACCCTCAGTCTAATTTCAAAGGCTCATTAAAGAAAAATACGATTCACATTACCTTTAAAGATCAGGTATGAGATTTCAAAGGTGGCTACTTCAAGCTAGTTCGTCTCTGCTTAGAAAAGTTTGGGGAGCTCTGGTCTCCTCTCTGTCGCTCCCTGAACCCGGCCCTCCGACCTCCACACTCTTGTTTGTCCAAACCTGCTGCTCCTTCCAGGCCAGTGGAAGCTAATGGCTGTGTGGGGAAGCATGGAGCTGACCGCCAGGAGCCTTGGGTCGGCCCAGTTCTGCTACCATATGCTGAACCTCCCTGGGCTCTCCTTTATAAAATAAACACACTGTACTCGATTTGTGATCTCCCCTATCTATATCCAAGAGCCTCAAAAAAGATGCTTGACTTTTTAGTTAGCCTAATCTCAGCTGTCTCCTTTCAGCTTAATCATGATTTGCAGTGAATTCTCACAAAGCGTTTCTCGACAGCTCACACCAGCCCAAGTGATTTCTTTCTTCTCTGAATTCATGGCTCATCATTTGCCATGTAGAATGCTGTCCTGACATTATTCTTGCCCCAGGACCCAGGAGGAATACAAAAGGAGACCCACATACCATTTGTCTAAATATGTAAAACTTATAAATCAAACTAACAAGCTGTTATAAAAAATGTTCTATCCTTCTGCTGTGACAAATCAATCTTCATAATACCCTGGAAGCCCAGGCTCAAATTCAGAATTCTCAGACTTCTTGGAGATCTGCTCTGGAAAGTGACAGTGCAGAGAGGGCTACTCTTGATCCAGGATGCTGGCTCGCAACCCACCCCCCTTCCTTCCCAACCTGGCTCCGTTCCCACAAGGAAGGGGAACATCATGCTTATGGGTGTGGACACACGAGCACACACAGGCAAGCTTCATCAGCCTTACCCAAACACATACACACACACACACACACACACACAGGAGTCCCTTGCCCACCACTGGGTTCTGCCTTGTGTGTTCTTCCCATCGATAACAGACTTGGGAAGAAGCACATTCACTCAGGTCTGTTTGGACAAGGTATAGTGTAGTCCCAGGAACCTAGAGCACAGTTCAGAAGAAAGTGGGTGGTCATGACCCTTTCTCCCCACCTCCCATCACACACCCTGGATACTCCTTGCCTGGAAGGTGAGCTCTGCATGGAAGAAAGTTGGGTGCTCTAAGACCTGGGTGCAGAGCAGGGGACCCTCTTGTGGGTATCTCTGGGTGGTACTAACTTTGTGACATTCTTTTTATCCTTTCTTACTTTTATCTCTATTTCTTCTTGTGAGATAAAATCTTCAGATAGCTTTGCTTCCTGTGGGTCCCAGACCTTTCCTAACCATCATTTAGGTAAGATAATTGGATATTTTACTTCCAACCTACTGACAGGGTTTTCTTTGCACAATGCCTTTTCTATTACAAGATTCCCTATTTAGCACTTATACAGAATTCTAGAAACCTAAACAATCTATCATCAACCATTTGGAGTTAACCATGTATCCCTAGAGTCATAGCTCAAAAGTATTCTCCACTTCATATTTTTCCATCTTGAAGTTGATTTTCTAATTCATTATCATTTATTGTACCTAGCGTTCTGTAGTCTGTTCACCACATGGAGTGTGAGTGACACAGCCCGGAAACCACGTGTGCCCCCATCTGTGTTTCTGTTGCCACCTGGTTAGGTGCTACTTTGGCTGGATATGGAATCTTGGGTTGCAACCATTTTTAGCTGCAGTTCATAAATACTATCTGTTTCCTAGCCTCAAGTGATGACAGAGGAGACATTCAATAGTATTCTCAATCTTTTTTTTCAGTAAGTTTATTTTTTAGTGTGGAAGCTCTTCAGTTTTGCCTTTATCCTTGGAGTTCAGAGCTTTTCTGGGACTTGCCCGCATTTAGGTCTGCAGGCTTCCGTGGAGTAGGATAGTCCTCTCAATTCACAATTGGGGTCTCTCTCTTGTTTAAGGGTCTCAGTGTATATTCTGTTATTGCGCCTCTCTTTGCTCTTTGTCTCCTCTGGAAAACCTAATATTTGCACAGAAGGTCTTTTAGATGTGTCTCCCACGGTTCTCATCCTTCCCTTCATGCTTTAGACCTGTTTTTGAGACTATCTTCCACTTGATCTCCTGGGCTACAAATGTGTGTCTTAGCAATGAATAGCCTCTGATTCAATGCATCCACTTTTATGTGTTTTTTTAAAGGAATGGTTATTTTTATTGGTGGATTTTACAACATTTTTTTTTAAGATTTTATTTATTTGACAGAGAGAGACACAGCGAGAAAGGGAACACAAGCAGGGGGAGTGGGAGAGGGAGAAGCAGGCTTCCCGCCGAGCAGGGAGCCCGATGCGGGGCTCGATCCCAGGACCCTGGGATCATGACCTGAGCCGAAGGCAGTCGCTTAACCGACTGAGCCACCCAGGCGCCCCAGTATCAGTCTTTTAAATTTTACCCATTATCATAAGTGTTTAATGGTATTTCTTGGCTTGAATTTATGTTTAATTAATGACAAGTGATTTTGATCAGATTTTCATGTGCTTATTTGCTATCAGTATATCTTCTTTGGTAAACTGTGTTCAAGTCTTTTGTGCATTTTTTACTTTGTTGTTTTCTTATTACTGAGTTTTGAGAGTTGCATTTTGTAGAACATTTTGTAGAACTGGATATAAGTCTTTTATCAGATATTTGTTTTGCTAATATGTTCTTTCGTTCCAGGCTTGTATTTAATTATTCTAGTGTCTTACAAAGAACAGAACACCAATAGTCCCACCACTTAAAATTTTAACTTTGCCTTGATCATATTTGCTCCCAGGTTTTCTTCCAGATAGAGATACACTTAAAGGTCTCTTTCCACAGATGTAGTATGCCAATCTTGGACTTCCTGCCTCTCAGCTCCAAATTCACCATTTCTTGACTGCTCTGAAAATGTATGTGACTCCTCTATAAATTTTTCCTTTGTCCGCTGGACTGGTACTGAGCTTTGTCAGTAGAGAGTGCAGGAGGAAAGGGTTTTGCCCCCTCATTCAGGTGTGGCCCAGCAGTCTGGCAGACTTCCCTGGGGCCCAGCTCCCACGGAGCCTGCAGCTTCTCTGTGCTCTGCATGCAGTGCACATACTGGGGGGTCTGGCGCCAGCCATACCCAGCAGCAGCTGCCCCCAGAACCCTTGGGTAGTTTTGTAGCTCAGTCCTTCCCTCCCAACAGCCTTCTGCGGCACCCTCTAGGGCAGATTTCCAACGAGTATGACCAGCAGAACAACACTTGGACAAGTCTTCTGCCATCCAGCAAACCACAGCCAGCCGTGTCTTCTCATACAAATCTGGACCTCAGCCCTATCGGTTCATGGGTGAGGAGCATGGCAGGGAGTCTTATCCCAGCTCTCAGTGTCAGGGCTGCTCCTTATATTTGCTATTTCTATATTCATCAGAGTTCTCTTCTTACTAGCCAGTGCCTTATTATTCCAATCCCCTGCCACAGTTATAATTCCTTCCATTTCGCTTTCTTTGTTAAATTACTGTGTGGTTTCTTTCTCTTTATTGGACCCAAGCAGAAATAGGTACCAGCAAATGTCCCTTTCAACAAGTATCTTAAATTTATATTTTTCTAATAAGGTATAAAGTTAATTAATACTGCTGATGTAGCTGCTTTTACATCCGGGTGTTTGGTAGGGTGTTTACATTCTATGCTTGTGTTTCCCATCCCATAAGTGCCAAAGGGGATGGTTCTGATCAGGAAGAGCAGATATAGAGAAGTGACAGTACTCTTAGGGACTCACCCTCCCAATTCCTCTGAGCTGTATATCACTGTGACTAATGGATATGTCCAATGGGCAGAGGGACACAGCCTCCACCTCAATGCACAAACTAGGGGGGTGGGACTTGTGACTTCCCTGGTGTGACCACCAAGCACACCCCTTTTGAAAACTGCTATTGACTTGCTCTTGGGCTTTGAAACTGCACGCCTGACTCATGGAGACCATGTGACCTGATAGTCCCATCATGGGGAGGGGCAGGGGGGGTAAACCCAGACTCAGTGATGAACAGGACGGGAAGGACCCAACGAGTCTCGCTCAAAAAATGGCATCCAGCCAGCCTGGCCTGAGCAACATGTCAGCTTTATGGGAAAAGGTAGCTTCTAGCCCCCTGAGGGAAATGTTATTCCCACTTCACCACTGAAGCAAGCCTTCTGGCTCCATGGGGCCCTCAACTCACAAAGGGGCACAATTGGGGAATAAGAAACTTATAATCATTCAGTTCATTTAATGAGTTGAATATATGAGAGAGATACAGAGAGAGACCCAGCTTATTGGACATCACGGGAAGTACCAGGACACCAATTTCTTCCTCTGAAAATTGGCAATTAAAAGGAAAGAATTAAGCACTCGTCTTGCCTTTCAGGATAATCAAATAGCCCCAGTTGAAGAGAGAAAGTTCTTACTTACAGAGGAATTCCAGCTAATAATTGTGTAAGGAATGATGGAATCAGAAAATCACCACTTTGTCACCCCTAATGAAATAATTGAGTCATGCAACAATCATCAAAAGATAGTATTACTTGATCAATATTTGGTGGAAAGCTATAGTGGAGAGATCAGGGCTGTCACCACCCGAACCCTTTGATCAATCTTAGCATCACTAAAAATAGAAACCAGATGCCTCCTGATGTAATTCAATATGAAGAACACAGCACCAACTGTAACATATTCTTGCCAAAAAAAAAAAAAAGTTAAACCTGCTCTAGTCAATTCTCCCGGGTGAGCTAGAGGAAATACAGGGGATGGAGAAGAAAGTTAAGTAAAATCACAAGGAAGCAAAGAAACGAATCAGAACGTGGGACATTCTATGGGACAACTCATCTAACTTACTGAAGAAGCCGTGGCAGGAGAAAGGGCGGGGGGGATTCCATTTGATTAAAAGGGACTAAAAAAGCAAAACAACCAAGTGTAATGAGTGAACCTTGATTCCAACCTAATTTGAATAAACAATCTGTATAGATATTTTTCATACATTTGGGAGAATTTGATCATGGTCTGATTTTAAAATGATTCTGAAGAATTATTGCTGATTTCATTAAGTGTGATAATAACATTGGGTTAAGGAAGATAAAGTTCTTACATGTTAGAGGCTGAAATATGTGGGAGGGAAATGACACAATGTCTAGGATTTTCTTGAAAATAACAAAGGAAAAGGAAAATGGAAATGATAACATGAAACAAATGTGGGAAATCTCAGTGACTGTTGAACCTGGGCAAATGGTATGTGGGGATTCATTGTACTATTCTCTGCAGTTTGTGCATATTTTATGGTAAAATGATTCAAAGCCTTTTAGACCCTAGATTAAATAATATAACAAAATAGAAATTAGAAACCATGAAAATGAACAGCAAGGGAACCACATGTCAAAAATTGGGGGGAGGTGGAAAAAATATTCATAGGAAACCTTGTAGCCTTAAATGTTGCGATTATGAAAAAAATAGAGTGAAAAAATTAATAAGCATTTAAATGAAAAACTTAGGAAAAGTTATTCTTCTGCTGCTGGCCAAGACGGGGTAGCAAGGGGCTGGGTTTACCCTTCTGCCTGAAACAACAAGAGTGGCTCCCAAAATACTGAGCATCAGGCCACAAAAGAAAGTAATCCCAGAGAGACACCAAAGACGTGAGCACCCCGATTAACGCAGCTCACTTCCTGCATCAGACTTCTGGGCCATGAGTTGAAGAGACAGATATCGTTGTTGGAGAAAAGGCAGCCAAAGCTCAAAGAGCAGAGACACAGAGAGAAGAGAGAGCGGCATGGAGCTGGCAGGGGACAAATAGATAAAGGACCCACCTCCGTTCTTAAACAGAACAGGCAAAAATGGGTGAACTTGGAGCCAAGAGGCAGAAAGTCCATGATCTGCACAAGGTATCTGTTGAAAGGGACCTTTACTTGTATCTTTAACTTGAAAAGTGCCCAGGAACAAATATGATAAAAGGTTAACATTCTAAGTGGTGGGACTTTTGGTGTTTGTGACATGAGCTTTGTAACTTTCTGTATATTTCAAGTTAAGCAAAGAAGTCTTGGTGAAAAAAAGGGACTGATACATTCTTTAAGCTCGAGAAAAGTTGAGCTAGTAGTTCAATCCCCCTACATCTACAGAAAGTGATCTACCTCAACTTTTTACACTTTTGTGATCTGAAATGTGTTGAAGAAATAAAAAAGTTGTTCCCAATGCTCACTCATACATTCATTTACTCATCGAACATGTAATGAGTATCTTCTCGATGCCAGTAACCAGACCAAGTACAGGCTCTCTACCCTCAAGTTCCTCACAGTCCAGTGGGCAAGACGCAAACCTCAGACAGTTAAACTGGACCATAACCGAAGAGAATGCAAGCGGACTATTTACCAGGAAGAGGTTCTAGAAGTCTTCCCCGTGCAGGGATTTCTGAGCTGTGCTGAAGGAGAGAAGTAACGAGAGACAGGAAAGATTTTTCAGAGACAACAACTGTTTGAAAAAATAAAAAGTCTAGTTCAGTTTTCACCTATAAAATAATTAAACCAAGAGAATGGAAGAAATTAGACTCTACATAAGAAATGTCTGTAAGGAAGAGCTATCTTCTAAATAAAATAATAATTTTGATGGTGTTAAGGCATTTATAAACAATCTGTAATCCTACGGCTCTCATTGTGCCCACAGAGTTTTAAAAAAGGCTGTACTGGGGGTACAGTTAATTTTCTGGTTATCTGCGATGCTGAAGGTTTTAAGCGGTTGGGATAACTGAGCATGCATTTCAGACTGCAATCAACATATTCTGGGATAGGTGACACAGATATCATTCATGAAGTGTGCATTTTAGCACATTCATCTTCTCCTAAGTGAAAGTAGTATGACCTTTGCGTGTTCTCTCCTGCTTATCCTGGGTTTTGCGAAGAAATACTGCAAGTAAGATTGCTGTTTTCCATGTATGTGTAACTGAGAGTATTTCCGATCTCATTGTCTATGAGTTAAGGCATGCTGCATTCCTCTCCTTTGGGAGAAGTCACTGTGTTGTTGTTGTTCCAATACCTGAAGTGATTCACACGTCTGGAATGAAAAGATGATCCCATATCGGTGCCGCTGATAAAGCCATCGTTATTGCTGTGCTGGGCAGACAACCAAGGCAGTAACTAAATCAGCTGATCTTTGACACGTGTAAAGCACTTAAGCTACCCTGCAATTCAGGGTTTCAACTTGCACTGACCTGACGATTGAATTCTGATTTCCACTCAGGGCTTTCTATTAACACTGTGAGAAGCGATTGTAAAAGATTGACTCGTTAAATGTTTTCTCACAAAACTAACATGGAACCCACCCTAGTGATTGCGATTAAAGTCTCCTTAACTCACGAGAAATCTGGAGGACTTCTGTTGCCATTTACTTCTGTTAATTAGTACTTTCATTTGGGGGGTAGTTTTAGGTTCACAGCAAAATTGAGCCGCAAGTACATGGAGTTCCCATATACTCCCTGTCCCCACAGGTGCGTTGACTCCCCTACTAGCCCACAGAGGGGTACATCTGTTACAACGGATGAGCCGACATCGACCCATCGCCGCTACTGCCCAAAGTCCCCGGTTTACACGCTTGGCGTTGCACATCCTGTGGGTTTCGACCAACGTATCATGACATGTCCATTTTTTTACTGTGTCTATGGTTTTGCCTTTTCCAGAATGTCATGTAGTGGGAATTATATGGTAGGTAGCCTTTTCAGACTGGCTTCTTTTACTTAATAACCTGCATTTAAGGTTCCTTCATGGGCTTTTTATGGCTTGGTTGACAGTTCATTTCTCTTTATTGCTGAACAATATTCCATTGTCAGGATGTTTCTTTGCCCATTTACCTACTGAAGGACATCTAGGTTGCTTCGGAATATTGGCAATAATGAGTTTATGAGTAAAGCTGCGATATGTGCGTGCAGGTTTTGTGTGGACACGTGTTCAACTCCTTTGGGTAAATACCAAGGAGCACTAACTGCTGGAGAGCATGGTAAGAATATGTTTTGTAAGAAATGCCACACTGTCTTCCAAAGCGGCTGGACCCTTACGCATTCCCAGAGTTCCTGTTGTTGCACCGTCTGTCCAGCATGTGGCGTCATCACTGCTCTGGATTTTGGCCATTCTCATCGATGCGTAGTGATATCCCATGTGCAGTGTTTCTAGTGATCATTTCCCTGATGACATTCGGCGTGGAGCATCTTGTCATGTGCTTATTTGCCATCTATTTATCTTCTTTAGTGAGGTGACTGTTTAAGGTCTTTGGCTCATTTTTAATCAGGTTGGTTTTTTGTTGTTTGTTGAGTTTTAAGAGGTTTTTTTTTTTTTAATATTTTGGATAACAGTCCTTTATCAGATATGTCTTTTGCAAGTATTTACTTCAGTCTATGGCCTGTCGTATCTTTTGGCATATATTTTCTTTTGCAGAGTAGACGTTTTTAATTTTAATGAAGTCCAGCTTATTAGTTATTTCCTTCATGTTTGAATTTGTTTTTATTTGACTCATTATTTTCCTTTTTACTCTGATAAAGATTACTGTCCTATAAGCATCCTGCTGCCCTCGAAGAGATGACTAACTGAAACTTTCCTCCTCTTCATTCCCCTGGTATCCATGCTGATGCCTTTTCTGCAGATCTCACAAAATTGCTCTTAGCATTAAATGAGATCATGTTTATGAGTAGATTCTGAAAACCGACAGCAGCTGTATACATCGGGTGGCATGAGCGGTCTCTTGAAAACGCACGCACACTGACACACAGGCACACTTTTTTTCTTTCAGGACACCAGTTTAGATTTTTTTTTTTTTTTGACAGAGAGAGATACAGCAAGAGAGGGAACACAAGCAGGGGGAGCGGGAGAGGGAGAAGCAGGCTTCCCGCTGAGCAGGGAGCCGATGTGGGGCTCGATCCCAGGACCCTGGGACCATGACCTGAGCGGAAGGCAGACGCTTAACGACTGAGCCACCCAGGCGCCCCCAGGACACCGGTTTAAAAGAAACTGACTTCTCACTACAATTGACAGCAGTCTTTGGAATCTAAGAGATAAGAAGTGGCAAATGTCATTTTTGATCCCCGAAGTTGTCGACCTTCACTATATTAGGGAGACTGTGGGTCTTTTCCAGTGCTTTTGTCTCTGCAAGCACCAAGAATTATTCTGTGGTTTTGCAAGGTTTCCCCAATTTATGTTCATCTCCTGCTTCAGGTTTTTCTCTCCACTTGTTTTGATATGACTAAATAAAACTGCAGTGAACTTTGAATAATTGAAAACAACAAAAGAAAACAGAAATAGGGTGAGGGGATGGGGGGAGGAACAGAGGGAAGGGGTGAGGGAGAGAGGAAAGGAGAGTTTTCTTGCTGCCGATCTAGTTAACAACTCTAGAAAGGAAGGTGTCATTCTTGGCAAATGTCCTAACCAGGCGGTTTGTGATCCGTTCATGTCACCTCTATCCCATCAATTGTGGCAGTTTTGTTTAAGGTCAAAGCCAGCATTTCCGGGAAATTGGGACAGTTTAAACCTTGGTTAAGTGACTAAGTACTTGGTCTGGGGTGTTTTGGAACTGTGGCCACAATCTGTTTTTCCTTTAACAACATCTCCGTTTCCAGTATTTATACTGGTGTGTTCTCTCTCTCCATACATGTGAATGCGTGTGCGTGTGTGCCCCTGGTCCTTTGTCCCTTGTCACACATGTCCCCATAAGTGCATTAATGTTTTCTTTGTCTGCTTCTTGGAGTCCAAGTCCACAGTACCTGGGGCTCAAGTACTTAGACATAATGCTGCTACCACTTAACAAAAAGGAATAGATAATATGAAGAGATTGAGAAAAGAGATTAAACTTCTGTTTCACATGAAATACAGACACTGAAGAAGACAAAAATAAAACTTACAACCCATTACAGGGACCGGGGCATTGATCACATCCAGTGGGTAAGGGCCGCCAATTCAAACAATATTTATGATTCATCTATTAATAAGAAAAAATTACTTATTTTTTAAAAGATTTTCTTTACTTATTTGACACAGAGAGAGAGAGAGAGCACAAGCAGGGGGAGTAGCAGAAGGAGAAGCAGACTCCCCACTGAGCAAGGAGCCCAACATGGGGCTGGATCCCAGGAAAAGCCACTTATGGATCATGACCTGAGCTGAAGGCAGACGCTTAACCGACTGAGCCACCCAGGCGCCCCAGTAAGAAAAATTTAAATGCCTTGTGATCTTACAACTCATATAAGAGAAAAGCAAATTTGACAACAATCCTGAAAAGTCACGCGACATTGCCAGTTACGGGTTGTAAAGATAAAAGAAACTTTATCAGAGTATCACTAATTAAAATAAATTTAAATTAACCATGACATTAGAAAAAAAACTTCATTGATGGTTTATCTTTCCTACAGAAGTAGGATAATATATTGGTATCATATAAAGTAATGAAAAAATAGGGAGCCAGAATTTTAGGAAATAATATTTTAAAGCATTGCAGAAAGTTAATTGATATAACATCTAAAATACTATTATATCATAATTATTATATTGTTATAATTCTTATGTGATACGGTTATAAAATTATTTGGTAATATATTATTAGCATTATTTTAAAAATACTTTGTTATTTTTCATCTTTTAAAATTTTATTTTTGATGATTTCTCATCTTAAATATTACTTTTGTATCCAATTCTGTATTTGTAATTTTAATTTTTTTCTTTAAAGAGGATACTCCCTGCAGGTTTATATAAATTTCAGGCTTCCCAAAATGTAGATTTACTCTGGCCCCAGATCTCATGTCCTGTCAACCCAAGGACATACCTTTTGTCCCCCAAGTGCATCAAAACCCCAAAGTCTTTGGATTCCAGAGCCTACACACAAATCTGATATACACCCCAGGCTTGTGGTGGCATGAACTCATTCACTCACTAATGTGTCTCTAATTCTCTCCTTTTATGCTATTTAAGGCCTTCCCTCCTTTCAAGGTTGGACATGCATTTTTTTTGTTTTGTTTATGACAATCTATTTTTTATTATTAACATATAATGTACTATTTGTT
Organism: Mirounga angustirostris; assembly: GCF_029215605.1. Taxonomy (NCBI): domain Eukaryota; kingdom Metazoa; phylum Chordata; class Mammalia; order Carnivora; family Phocidae; genus Mirounga; species Mirounga angustirostris. The sequence goes on from NW_026991711.1 coordinate 9,170,321, forward strand.
TCAGGGGTACAGGTCTGTGATTCATCATTCTTACACAACACACAGTGCTCACCACAACACATACCCTCCCCAGTGTCCATCACCCAGCCACCCCATCCCTCCCACCCCCCGCACTCCAGCAACCCTCAGTTTATTTCCTGAGATTAGAAGTCTCTTATGGTTTGTTTGTCTCCCTCTCTGGTTTTGTCTTGTTTCATTTTTTCTCTCTTCCCCTATGATCCTCTGCCTTGTTTCTCAAATTCCTCATATCAGTGAGATCATATGATACTTGTCTTTCTCTGATTGACTTATTTCACTTCACATAATACCTTCTGGTTCCATCCACATCATTGCAAATGGCAAGATTTCATTTTTTTGATGGTTGCGTAATAGTCCATTGTATATATGAACCACATCTTCTTTATCTATTCATCTGTTGATGGACATCTAGGCTCTTTCCATAGTTTGGCTATTGTGGACACTGCTGCTATGAACGCTGGGGTGCAGGTGCCCCTTCGGATCACTACCTTTGTATCTTTGGGGTAATACCCAGTAGTGCAATTGCTGGGTTCAACTTTTTGAGGAACCTCCATACTGTTTTCCAGAGTAGCTGCACGAGCTTGCATTCCCACCAACAGTGTAGGAGGGTTCCCCTTTCTCCGCATCCCCGCCAACATCTGTCCATTCCTGTCTTGTTAATTTTAGTCATCCTGACTGGTGTGAGGTGGTATCTCATTGTGGTTTTGATTTGTATTTCCCTGATGCCAAGTGATGTTGAGCACTTTTTCATGTGTCTGTTGGCCATTTGGATGTCTTCTTTGGAGAAATGTCTGTTCATGTCTTCTGCCCTTTTCTTGTCTGGATTATTTGTTCTTTGGGTGTTGAGTTTGATAAGTTCTTTATAGATTTTTGGATACTAGCCCTTCATCTGATAAGACATTTGCAAATATCTTCTCACGTTCTGGACATGCATTTTTAAAGCATATTTGAAAACACTTTACCCAGTACCTTATGTGTTCAGAGTGGGAAGGAATGTGTCTATCAGCTTTGTCAGCTAACATGACTGGAGTGAACTTTTATTTTCTTCTGTAACTTTATGGATGCACACATATCCTAGGGTCCAAATTCCTCTCGAATGAACTAATGATAATCCCGACATAGTCCCTGTAATGTCCAAAAGTGTTTCATATGCTCTGCCTCACTTGACCTGTAAGAGAACCCGGGGCATGGTAGAGCTGTTCTCACCCCAAACAGACGGGGCAACAGAGCCTGGAGATGTGGCTTCCCTGCGATCGATCCCCCAGCTGGAGCCCAGGAGCTGCCCCGTCCTCCCTGCTGCTTTCCATCTGGACTGAGACTCAGATACCTCCGCCTGTTTCCCCCGAACCATGACAACACAGCTGCAGATGAAAACATGCCTTTCTCAGATCCAGTCCGCCCTGGAATGGGGGGAAAGAATGAAAGGAATTCCCCTTTTGTGCCACATCCCAGAATAGGGCCACCAGGTAAACATTCTTTCCTAATAGAAATCTGTTGGGAAAACATTATTACCTTCCTGAACGCTAGTCAACTGCTGTTGCTAAAATCGGAGCATGATTCATGACCACTAAGTCCCTCTAAAAAGTGCCATTTCCAAGCAGCTGTTGGCCATGTGGAAGGAACGGCTGGCTTTGGAGATGTCTGCCTCTGGGGGAGGGCGGCTGTCAGGCTCGTCACGGTCACGGTCACAGGAGCCTGGTGGTGCTGACAGGAACCCTGGAACTGAGGGGTGGCCTCTCACCCTCACTCTCCAAGTTCAATCACTGTGAGAGAGTTTTTTCCTTACTGATAGATTCATTTGGTTCCATAAGCCATTATTTACTAAATTGTATTGTATTTAAAAAAAATTTTTTTTAAGATGTATTTATTTGATAGACAACGGGAGAGAGAGTGAGAGAAAGCACAAGCAGGGGGAGCAGCAGAGGGAGAGGGAGAAGCACACTCCCCACCGAGCAGGGAGCCCAATACGGGGCTTGATCTCAGGACCCCGGGATCATGACCTGAGCCGAAGGCAGACTCCCAACCAACTGAGCCACCCAGGCGCCCCTATTTACTAAATTTTAAATTAGGAGGACTGTTGTTATTACCCAACAGACCCCAAATTCCTAGACATTTCAATGTCAGAATCTCCTATCTAAACCCGTTTCCCAAGCGTGACATCCCTCCCTGTAATTAATATCACAGGCGTATGGCTCAGCTCCAAGCGTTCTTGGCCGTGTGGATGACATGACCCCTGGCTATTACCAATTGTGATTTACACACTGTTGCAGGGGAAGATGCTTCTAAAATAAAAGAGAATTTCTTTGAGGGCGAAATCTGTCTTAAGACCTGGCTTGGGGAAAAATTAAAATAGCGACCAACAGCTCAGTGCATCTCCTCTCCAAAATGCTCCCAAGGCCGTCGAGGCTGCTCCTGGGCATCTGGTGAGAGCCGCTCTCTAAGGCCGATGATTTAGGCTCCTTTCCTTGTGGTGGGTGTGGGGGGCAGCCATGCGCTATTTTTAAGATAAAATGACTATAACTTCACTTGCCGTTTCCAAACGGATTGGATTCTTTCACTCGTATTCTCCTCCCTTGCTGGTAACATGATGTAGATTTGAAATGACACAGAAGGAAATTCTTCCATGTCCACCAACTATAAAATTTCTGATGGTGGTCTTTCTTCAGCGGGAGGAGGAAGCCATCGTGCTCATGCCCCAGGCAAACCCCGACAAGAAGAGTCGCATTCCTGTCCTGCCGCCTTGGCAGGATGTCCGTGGGTGGTGGCCGCACAGCTGGGTGCTCTGAATCCTTCCATCCTGCTGGCGGCGTTTTGGACCAACCCCCGCCCAGGCATTCAGGGGCTGCCCCCGATGGCTGGCAAACGAGTGGGCGTTGAAGCAGACCCTAAATCATTCGACAGAGAGGATTATGAACCCAGAGCCACTGTGTTGCCAGAGAGTTGAGGGACCATAAGTTATGGAATTACGTTTCACTCTGAGCAAACACACTGGAAACCCCACGCATCCCTGAGTGTTGGTTACCAGGTTGTTTCGAGAACATCAAGTTCTGCCATGACACCCCAGTGCCCTGGAAGGGGGAGTTCTTACACCGTCTCCCCTGTAAGTAAGTATGGTGGACATATCTTCTTTCGTCTGGTCAGCAACCCTTCCTTTGTAGAAATTTGGGGAAGGTCATGTGAAAAGCAGGGAGCCCCCACTTTGCATTCCCGGGGAGCAGCAATGCATCGTGAGCAGTGACGAAATAGCTCATCAGGTTCTTGTCCGTGGTCGCTGGGGAGCTCGTGCCCACTGAGGGAGAGGCAGGGAACCTCATCTGGAGGTTCTGAGTTAGGAACACCTCCGTTCCCTCCACAGGTGATAGCCAATGAGACTTAGACCATCCTCCGTCGTAGAGAGGATGGGTATCCATTTTGAAGTTGTATTTACGGAAATAAGAGAGAATGTACACACAGGGTGGCCAGGAAAGGGAAGAAGGCCATCCAGAACTCTTGCTTGTTGTGCAGCCAACAGCCCTCCTTTAGTTCCCAGTCCTACTCCTCATGATTTGCTGGGATGCTTCTCACATCATCCAGCCCTACCTCTAGGGCTAGCTTATGACAAAGTTAGACCAGTTGGAACCTTCTCCCCTGGATCTTGAAGCTGTTGGGCATCACTCACCTCTCTCAGACACATCTGCGTCCTCCAGCTGCTGGTTTCTGCATCCGTGCTGAGGTGTTGGAATCCTCCGGAAGCCCTCTGAACCTGGAATGGAATCGTTCTGAGCTGTGTATTTTTTTTTTAAGATTTATTTATTTATTTGAGAGAGCGAGAATGAGAGAGAGAGAGAGAGTACATGAGATGGGGGAGGGTTAGAGGGAGAAGCAGGCTCCTCGCCGAGCAGGGAGCCCGATGCGTGACTCATCCAGGGACTCCAGGATCATGACCTAAGCCGAAGGCAGTCGCTCAACCGAGCCACCCAGGCGTCCTTGAGCTGTGTATTTTGCCTCATCTCCCAGCCTTGCCCCAGGGGTGCAAGTGTTCTTGCCCCCTGCGGCAGCTGGCTGTGCAGAACACCCCTTCCCTGGATGATTCCCCCCCGCACCCCCAAATCCTTTCTCTCAAATCCTCATCTCCAGGTCTGCTCCCAGGAGAAATCTGATGGAGCCAGAGGGTGTGATGTTGGATCTCTCTATTGGACAGTCTGCAAATGCTAACCCACCCCATTTTATAGGCAAGGATACTGAGGCTGAGGAGGCAGGGATCACCCAGCTAGCAGACCGTGTCTGTAGGATGGAAATTAGAATTGACCCTGTGGCCCCCGGCTGGCTCAGGCAGTAGAGTATGAGACTCTTGATCTCGGGGTCATGAGTTTGAGCCCCATGTTGTAGGCAGAGTTTACTTAAAAAAAAAAAAAGTGTCCTGAGAATTCACCCTGCAACTCCGATCCCCCCCCCACAAGACAAGGGTTTCTCAGGCTTAGCCCTAGAGACATTTTGGGCAGGATCACTCTTTCCTGTGAAGGGTTATCCTGTGTAAAGCAGACCATTTGTCAACCCCCCCCCCCCCCGGCCTCTATGCACTAGATACCAATAGCTCCCCGCCCTAGCTGTGACGAACTACAAAATCTCCAAATTGCCAAGGGTCCCTGGGAGGAGGGGCGGATTCCTCCATGGTGAGGACCACTGGCTAAGAAAGTTAGGTTCAGTTGGAAAAACGCTGTGAGAGATCAGAGGTCTACACCGTTGAAGAAAGGCAGAGAGACCGCACACTCACGGCCTGTTTATTGACCCTGTATAAACCTCTGGTCCAATCTCGTGTGTTCTGACTCCAAGTCTGGCCCATTTTCCATTACGCTGGCTCCCTGAGATCAATTGTTCCATTGTTCTGCTTGTTAGAAAGTTCTTTCCTATTGAGACTAAATGTGCTTCCCAGGCACTTACTTCATCCGTGTGTCCTCCCAAGCCATGCCCCAAGCCTAATCCCTCGTCAGGGGCTGACATTTCAACTATGTGACAGTCAGTCATGAGTCCCCTCCCCTATAGATTGGCACTGGCCGGGCGCCAGGTGCTGAAAACACACAGAGACGGCTGTTGGACTTGGAACTCAAACGTCTGGAATTTCCAGGGGCCTGGAGTCTATGTGTTTTAAAGCTTCCAGGTAATTCTGATGTAGCCAGTATTTAGGGACACATTCATATACATTGCAATCAGTTTTTAAAAGTTATTTATACAATTGTAATGATGACCATCTTTTTGCTACTGCTTATATCTAGGGATGCTTACATAGCAGTGCTGACCCCTGGTGGAAACCAGTTACCCAACTGACACCATCAGAGACCTGGACCACTTGGGGAGTAGGCAGCATTCGAATGACACGTTTGAGCAAGGCTCCAGGTCACCTCCCCTAATTTAAGGGAATGGGAAAGCAAACCTAATGGTCATGGGACCACAGCACATCCAGATGAAGATCCTAACTTAAAAGAAATGCACATAAAGAAAAAAAAAGTGACAGCAGCGAAGAGAGTACCAAGGTGGGGTGAAAAAATTAAAATAGGCTCTTGTATGCACTCAAGCTCAATCACTATTCGCTCAGCCCCTCATAAACACGAGTGATTGTTTAAGTCCCATTGCCAAGGTTTTAATTTACATGCCCTATATTCTATTTTAAGGGTTCCCAGGCTTCCCAAATGAACACATGATTTTCCTCCTTCTTTTTTAACTGCCTTTTTTTTTTTTCAATGAAGGAAATTGCAATGGCTTGCTTTTTTCTTGGAAGAGTTTTTCCTGGTTTCCTGTTCATTGTTGCCCCAGCTAAATACTCCTCATGCAACCTTAAGCCTTTAACTCACGTCCCTTCTAGTTAGATGTTCTCCTGTCTTCTCTTGGTAGAGTCCTGTGTTATTTCCGCCTGCTCGGAGCAGGGTCCAGGACGGTTCACAGCAGGCACGACTCCTCCCTTCAGCCACAGCAGTTTGGCTGATGAGCACAGAGAAAGTCTGCACGTCTGTACAAAACCCTGACCAGCCCAACCCCCACTTCTTTTTAAAGTGAAATATGTCTACATTTCAAACTCCATCACAGCAACCGGATACCATGGAGGAGAGCCTCTGTCTTGCTGGAGGCATTTTCTGGATCTTTTGAGGGTGATTCCATTTCACATTGCAAGGATTGCATGTGGGTATGTAGGAAAGAGAGAAAGAGAACACTGAGAATTGAGAGAGGGAGAGAGAATGGATATTCTAGCAAAGTAATGTGTCGAGTCCTGGTGGGTCATGCTACCCTAAATAACTTGGGCTTGCACTGGCTGGCTTTTGTTCATAAAATGCTAATCCTTTCAGGTGCAGATCTATATAAAACATTGGGGAGTCAAGGGTGCACAGAAATCTCACCTCTCTTCTGCTACGTAAGGTAATGTTTAAGCTAACAGTTTGAAATGATTTTGAGGGGACTAACAAGACATTGTTTGAAAAACTTCCGGAATCTTTATCGAATACTAACACGTGCCATATGGCATATGTGATGTTAGACTAACAGCATCAGGTAGAGAGCACCGTCATTGTTTTCTAGATTGCCTTCCAGTGCACACATGTCAGGGAAAAAGTTAATTTCTCATGTCAACTATGATGATGGGGGAGGGGGTCGTTTCCTTTCATAAGGAAAAGCACACCTGGTATTGGAAAACAATTCTTTGCTTGCAGGCAAAATGAGGAAATGTCTTAAATGTAATGCCCAGAGTCCCCTGGTGCTGGATGGAGTGTGGCTTGAGTGACCGCCCTCCTCGCTTCGCACAGAGCGGTTGCTGTTGTTGTACGTGCAATGCTTTGCATGGCTTACCTCTCCTAATTCCCACAACCACCATAGGAGGTCGTATCCCCATTATCTGCATCTTCGATAAGGAACGTGCATGGCGGAGCTAAGATTCAGTGGAGGCTTCCTCCCTGAAGACGCAGTGTGTTCTCATCAGCAACCAGGCTGCCCTCAGTTTAGGGGAATAATTAACTTCCTGGAGTTGGGGAAACTTGAAAGGAATGCAGGAGGAAGTATCTGCAAGAGAAAGAACTTCCGGCGTGAAGCACAGACCCCCAGGGCACTCGGGCTGGTTTGGTGAGTTGGAGGAGTGGGACAAATATTTGGTTATTCAATTCTAGAGCCAATGAAAATGTTAAATTGCTTTCACAGAGATCTCATTTGTTTGCAATCCTGGTGCGCATTAACGTGAGGGACAAGCGACCTGCCCAGGTGTGCAGTGGAATGACATTTGCTTCAGGGGATGTGCTTTCTTGCATTTTGTCTGTTTGCTCACTGGAGTAAGCCAGTGCCCGAATGGCTCTTGGTCAGCTAGGCAGTGATGGTGTATGGCTGGCGAGTCTGGTTGCTATCCCCGGCTGGCTGGAACGATGGGATTGGGCAACTCGGAGACTTGGAGTGGTGGAGACTAACTCAGGGTGGTAAACAGCTTTTTGTAAAATAAATAAATAAACAAATAAAAGACTCGGAAACATCACTGTGGTAATTTCAGGGCAAAGTAGGCAACGGAACCCAAGGCTGAACAAGCCCACCCAAGGGGTACCTGCCGGGCAGTTAAAAGCGTAGATTCTGCAGCTGGACCTCCTGGGCTTGACTCCGCCTCTGCTCTTGGGCTGCTTTTCGAGCTCTCTGCGCCTGGATTGCTCGCATCTGAGAAGAGGCATAATAATAGCATCTACTTCATAGGAGCGATTGCTAGGACTAGATGAATCGATAGACGTAAAGCAGCAGAACAGGGTTTGGCCACGGTACACGCCCTGCGGTGATGTCCTGTGTTACTATTTTGATGCCGACCAGTGATCCCCACAGCCAGGTCTCCTTTTCTAAATCAGGTGGTTTTCTTCTCCGTACTTATCACTTTCACTCTCCTGTTTCCCACTGTGGCCCTGGGAAGTCAGCAGATACTATATTATCCCCTTTATGCTGATGAGGAAGTGGCGCGGGAGGGGATTATGTGAGTTGCCAGGTGCCCGGTCAGGCTCCTGGCTCAGTCCCCAGCACTTTCTACGATCTTGCAATAAAGTCTCAGAAGAGAAGGGAGCAGCCCTGTGTTTGGTCCAAATGCTGCCTTCTCATCCACGATATCATTAACCCCTCCATCCACATGGTGCCCCCGATGGTAGGATGTGCTGCTGGCTCAGAGTTTCTTCATTAAGGTTCATTTCCAAAAGCTATTAGAAAGACATTTTAGACCCCAGCCACATTGTGCCTGTCCTCCGGCGACACTTGCTCTGTTTTTGCATTTCTTGATGCAGAGAACAGGCGCGGTGATGGTTAATGGTCCCCCCTTCTCCTTTGCTTTGCAAAACTAGGAGGGCAGCTCCTTGGGTAGCTGCTTTGCTCACTGGGGGAAACGAAGCTGAAAAGCAGGGGTTCTTTTCGGCTCAGCAGATGCTAAGGCGATAAGCTGCACCTTTTAGAGCCTCCAGGAGGCTCAGCCAGCCTGGGCTGAGCTCGTGGGGCCTGTCTGGTTCTCTGCTCTCCAGTGGCTGCGGTTATGGACGTGTGTCTGAGCTCCGAGCTGCGGGAAGCACCGTGCACCCCAGATGGCTGCTTAGAGCCGGCGGCGGCGGCGGCGGGGTCTCTCCAGGAGGATGGCACCGGCGGACCCCCAGGAGGTAACCTCCTTCCTCACCGCCACACCGTGTCAGTTGCTTTCCTGGCCACGGCATTTCCCAGTTAACTTCAGTGACAAGAATTCCCATCCCCTTCTAATTCTAGATTGTTCCTATTAGTGAAGCTTAGTAGGAAAGTGCCTTTAGGCAAGCGTGAGCATAGCATTAAAAGTAACCTCTATTTTTTCATTCTTTACTTATCTAAATTTGTCTTGTGCTGTGTATAAATCTCAAATGGTCATATTTTTATCACAAGAACTTTTTAAAAAGAAACAAAATCTTGATTCGTGTCTGCTTTTCGCCAACATGTTCTCCTGGCACAGCTGGGTCACACGTGGGTTGCATTTCTGGACAGGGACTCGGTAGTAATAAATAATAGACCTAACAGGTAATGTCAGAAAAGCCGAGGTATGGCATTTCAAACATTTATAATCATTTAACATGGTAAAATTATGTTCCAACTCAACTAGGACGGGATGCTATTTATTTTTACTAAACTAGTTTACGTAAAAAGGCAATTCTGCCTCTAAAATCTGATCTCTCTAAACTCTCAGACTAGCATCGATACAATAAATGAAAACATTTAGTGTGCAATAAGCATACATTTCTTTATCTTTGTCGAAATAGAAGGGTCTTATGGGAGAATATTTATGTGCCCGCGTTTCTTTACGATGTTGGTTGGGAAAACATATCTATCAGCTCGTTCGCCTGTGAAATGATGAGCTGTTCCAATTCAGCCCATTGACTTTTTCTACCGTCTTGAGAGAAAAATAGGTCCCCAGCTGGTGAGACATGGGAGGAAGGGAAGAAGGACCTGCCTGAGCCACAGTGGGGAGGGAAGTCTGCAGGGGCTGGCATGGGTCCTGGCTGGTCTGGCTGCCCCCAGTCACCTACCCCAGGGACGAAACCTCAGAGGAAAAGGGGGCAGCCCTGTATTGACTCCTTGCCCCAACCGGCCTGTACCAGCCCCTGAATTTCAGGGATTTTTTTTGAGGGTTATTGTTAAACATGGCCATTATTGAAATTGAGTTATGAAAACTTACCACTAAATAGATGATATAAAAGCCAAAGATATATTAAAAAACCAAGGTAATGAATACTCACAACGCATCATGACTTACTTTACTACATTTTGAGATTATCTTTATGAGTACCTATGCTCTTCAGCTTCCTGGTGTCTGTTGCCCTGCCTGGTGGAAAGCACCCGTCTCAGTGGGCAGCGCACGTCCTTTCCTGGGGACGTCTGCGGAGAGTGTGGGAGCATTCCCACCGTGGTGACCATCAAACCCTACAGATCAGTGCTTCCTCCCCTCGCCCCAAGCTGATGGTTGAACATGTCCCAGCACACCTTTTTATCATCTCTCCAACAGTTCCATCAGCCTCTCAGCTCGAGGGGAGAGGCTAGGGCCTCTTTGGTCATTCACAGAAAATGAGCTGGTGGTGTTGGATGTTAGGAGCTTCCCCTAAGTGGTGGGTGCAGGCCATGTCTCCCTCCCGCCCCTCCTGCCTCCCCACAGCCCCTACCAGGACGATGTTTCTCGCCTTGGTCACTATTTATTAGCAGGTTCCTGCAAGCTCAGTGAAGTCCCAGGTCTCTGGAAGCTCCCCTTGCAGGTCAGGGCACAGAATTCTCCCCCCCGGGGGGTGGAACTCAGGCTACGTCAGACCCGGGGGCGGGGGAGGGAGGCGGTGGGGAGGGGGCAAGAGTAGCACCCTGGAGAGCTGTGGACATCCCTCATGCTCCTTGACAACCCAGTCACTGTGCTCAAAGACCATTTCTCAATCTGCTGCACACGGACACTTTTTGGGTAAAATAGAACAAAAATTCATTTCTAGAAAAACACAGTGAAAATACATGCGAAGATAAAACCCAAGCCCTGTGTTTGGATAAGGGGACGTGGTCACGTTGCTGGAAACATTTCTAAGAGCTGACTCCCAATGCCTGAGCTCTTCCGTGAGCGCGTTCGGGTTTGCAGACTAGCAGTACGGACGGCTCTGGTGCGGGTGCTCGTCGGTGACCCCCGGCGTCGCCTGCCTCTGAGGGGCGCGCTCCCGAGTGGGTTTCTCCAAACGCCCTCCACCCTCCACCCTCCACCCTGGATTCGCGCCCCGCCCCCGCCTCCTCTAACGCCTCGAGGGGACGTTCCTGATTAGAGCACCCCCAAGGTTAACGGCCCACTCGTTGCAGCTCTTTTCCGAAGCCCACATTCCACCTGCGGTTAGGAAGGTCCCGGGCGGATCTCGGGGAGCAGGGGCAGGTTTCACGCCGGCTCCCCGGCAGCTCCTCGCCGCTGATCCCCCCCCACCGCCGGTACCCGCCGCCTCTCTTCTGCGGGCGACCCCTAGTGCGAGTGCGCTCGGCGTCCCCACCCCTGACATTTCCCCACGCTGCTCGTGTTATCCTGGAGACTCAGCAGGATCGGCACAGTCTGTGCTTCTATGATGTCAGCCCCGGTCGGGTGCTCTTTCCTGCTCATTTTATATGACCTATGAGAGCGGCTCACGAGTTTAAAGGGTATTTAAAGCCGTTGTAACTTAATAGGCTGAGCTCATCTGGCCGCCTCCCCGGGCTGTGGAGCGAGCTCGTCTTTGGGTGACCGGTACCTTTTGAGGAGCAGCTGCAGGAAGGGTTTAAGGAACATGCTCCAGCCAACATGCGGGGATGTTGCTTCGCCTCAAGTCCTAAAAATAGCCAGGTCCGTGTGTGCCTAGGTCCTCATCTTGCCGTTCTGCGGTAAGCTGGCTTTCTCCGGCCACCAGAACAGAGGCTGGGGAGAGAGCTGTCCTCGGCTACGTCGCGGAACGGACCCAGGGCATCGCCGGGCGCTTGGGCATCTCACGGAAACACCGCGGCTGAACTCCGCGTCCCCAGCGCCCCGTGTCACTCGGCGTTGTGCCAGCTCGCGGCGGTCACTGCTGGCGTCAGCCCCTCTGGGGGAAAACCGCCCGGTCCGCTCCCATTTACCAGCGGCCTAGTGTGTGCTTGTTCGGCAGCAACAACTCACGGAACCTATTTTATTTTCTGCCCCCACAGATTCTAACAAGATAGAACCATCTCTGCATAGCCTCCAGAGATTTGTCCCTACAGATTACGCCAGCTACACGCAGGAGCATTACCTGTTTGCCGGCACAAAGATCGTCATCCAAGAATCCATAGAGAGCTATGGAGCGGTGGTGTGGCCCGGGGTGAGACAGCCATTACCCTCGGGATGTCGGGGCTGCTGGGGGCGACAGTTGCACCGTGGACAGGTCGCCGAGTGCGTTCACCTTCTGTGCTTCTGCAGGGGAGGACCATGTGTTGGCCCGGGGCCGGGGGTGCGCTTGGCTCCGCAAAAGCCCAGCATCTCTCCCAGAAGCATCATTTCCCTCTGTGCCATGTTTCCTGAAACATTATTTTTTACATCAGCTCAGCTTGAATATATCAGGAAGTAAGATGAAAAAATCATACGAATTTTGAGGAAAAAAACAATCGGAGCCGGGTGCTCGCTTCCCTTCCACGCCGTGGGTGTTCCCGCAGAAGCGGGTAGGAAGCCGCCCCCCTCTCCTCCCTGCAGCCCCCCATGCGAGGGGGGCATGGGAATGTGGGAGACGCTCTGAATTGCGAGCCAATCTGCTAGTTCCTGGCTGTTTGCTTCGCCTCCCCCACCTTCCCCCCCCACCCCCTGCACTGGGGAGGTTGGGCGGTGTGAGCACTTGTGGAAGCTGCGTGTCACGCCTGCCACCTGGGATTACCAACGCGCCACTGTTTGCACCTGCCAGTTGGGGAGGTGGGGGCTCAAAAAGTCGACTCATTTGGGAGAGCTGTGCCACCGGCTTTGGGACATTGGCCCTCCGATGCCCGCTGGGTTGTTCTTTGAGAGGCCTGGGCTCCAAGCTGCTCTGTCGCTGGCGGGGAATGGCCTGGGGTTTGTCTTCCAATGCAGACCTGGGACTCAGAGGTGCCGCCACTCCTGGGGGGGGGTGAGGGGGGCAGGCGCCTGCTCCAGGGACTGCAGCTGAGCATCAGGGGTGGAGGTGCCATGGAGCTCCCTGGGGCGGGGGCCTGGGTACCAGTGGCAGGTGACGGGGGACAAGGAGGCTGGACAAGGGGAGGGGCAGACAAAGGGCTCCAGGCTCCTAGAGCTGCCCACCCCCATCCCCTAGCTAAGGAAGCTCAGTGTTTCCCCCCATGCATGTTAAGTATGATTTCCTTCATAGGGAAATCCTCTTCTCTGGCTTAATAACAAGTTTGAAAACCACCAACCTGCTCCCCAGGTTAATAAATGTTACAAATTTATTGTAATAAATTTGGCAAATGGACAACCATAAGCAGGGCTACCAGGAGATCAGGAATGGAAGAGTATTTGTCCGCAGGACCCTTTTATTCCAAGGCCTCAACCTTCCGCGCACCAAACCCTGGCTTCTCCTGGCACCCCCATTTCCCGAAAGCTGCCAAGGAAGGGTTTACATACGTGCGAAAACACGCTTCCTCGTGGGACTCCAAGGGCCGCTGTCGGTGAAGGAGCTCACTCTTGCGCGTTTGCTGACGGGGCTGGGAAGCTGGGGGTGGCGCAGTGCCGGGCTTCCTGAGAAAAGCTTGGTCGCCAGGCTGCTCACCCGCCAGGGCACTGAGGGACGCTTGGAAAACCCCTCAAAGCACGTCTCTTTGGTGGCTCTAGGTGACACTCTTCCTCACAGGGAAACCCCTGCCATCACAAGTCACTGTCCTTCCTCTTCATCCAGAAGCTCCCTCCCCAGCGCCAGAGCTCTTGGCAATGCGCCGTGCGTGGCCGTTTCACCCGCCGCCCTCCGCTGGACACTCGGGGGGCTGGACACTCCCCATCCTTCAGCGCCTGGGGCACCCCCGCGCCCCCAGCGTGTGCCCCGTTGACGCCGCTCGCCCGTCTGAGTCGGCGCACAGGCCCCTTCCCAGCCCAGCCTGCGTCCCCTGGAGAGGAGCCGTGACCGCACGTTCGTCCGGGCGTGTGGCCTCTTCACTATGAACACAGGGCGGGGCGGGGCGGGGCGGGGCGGGGCGGGGGGCGACAGCAGCCCCTCCCCCCAAAACGTGGCGTCCCATCAAGTTCTGAGCAGCCACAGGAAGAGAAGAGCTGAGAGTGCACACAGACTAGAGCTCGGTTTGCTTTGTCATCTCAGGATTCACGTCCTCGTGCCGAACCCTCCCGATCTCTCACATCCGCGGCGCTGCTGAGACCCCACTGGCATAAAGGCGAACGCCTCATCAGTCAGTGCAAATCCGATACCCTTGATCTCTCCGTGGAAAGGTCAGGAGAAGGTGGAGGCAGAAGCGAATGAAGGGAGAAGGAAAGGAACGTTTGAGCTTCTGTCTACAAAGTTATCCCAATTCATTCACATGCTTTTTAGCATCTCCTCGCCGCTCCGCAAAGTGTGGTCCACGGACCAGCAGCACCGCCCTCGCCCGGTGCCCTGCAGAAACGCAGTCTGGAGACCCCCACCCCCGACCGCCCCAGAGTGTGCGCCCCTTAGAAGCACGGTATTGACAGTCTGTTTCTTAGATGACCGCTTAAAAAAATAAACTGCCCAGCCGTCCAGGGGAGCAGACAAAGTTCTAACCCACCCGAACTTCGAGAAAGGAGTCAGGAGGGAAGTGGGGAAGACGTACAGCAATGCTCTTGAAGCAGGTGGCGGCCGGCGGGACCAAACCAGAGCAAGAGGTCGCTGGTTTCAGGCCTCCTTCCCGGACTTGTAAGAGCCGAGGGGACCTTCCTCTTCCCGGACACTGACCCAGAGTCTTCAGATAGATAGAGGATAGAGGCGATTTAGCAAGTCTGTCTCCAGTTCCTCTGATGCGTGTCATACCTTTCATACTCCAGAGGTCCAAATAGGGCATTCAGTGCATATTTTGATTCTTCGGAGCCCCTCGATAAACTGCAACTATTAATAACATCTCTTGTAGTATTTCCCTTGGGGTAGGGAAGGGAGGTCGGGCCACCACTGTTTTCCAATGTTCCAATGCTCGGGTGACGCCTGCAAATGTTTTTTTAGGCTACGGCTTTGTGTCAGTATTTGGAGGAACATACAGAGGAACTGAATCTCCAAGATGCCAAGATACTTGAGATTGGTGCTGGACCAGGCCTTGTCTCCATTGTGGCCAGTATTTTAGGTTTGTCTGCTTATTCCTGACTTTGTTTCCAAAACACTTTGACAGCAATGATAGGGAGCGCTTTCTCTCTGGCCAGCTGTGACTCAGGTGCTTGGCCATGATTTCACTCACTGAATCTCCCAAAATATCATGAGCTAGGAATTAGTACTGTTGGCCCAGAAATAAGATAATCGCAGGTGAGAGAGAGGTTAGGGGACCTGCCTGGCCCACCGAGGACCGTGTGATGAAGCTGTAATTCTGGAGCTGTGACTCTCCTGTTGTAAACGGCTACGTTACGCTGTCTCCTGCTTTTCGTTGCGAATATTGTAACATTCTGAAGAAAAGTAAGTGAGTTAATCCAAGGTGGAGACAGGTTTATACACCAAATGCAGGTTGTGAGTTCCGGGCACTGAGCAAGAGGTGGGTACAGATGTGGCGTACTTCTGACTACACCATTACAGAGCTTCTTCTATTAAATCCAGTCTGGAAATGGGGTGGTCCACTTTGTGAACTCTTGTCACTAGCTTTAAAACGCCTAATGATTAATTTAAAAATTTAGGTTGGAGGCAGGCAGTCGTACAAAATAGATCAAATCTTCAGATAAGAGTTTTAGAAGGAAAACATGATTAAGCAGCTAATTATCCTGAAATCTCCCAACACCACACAACTATTTCTTAAAAAATGATACCATTATTCTATTTCAGTGGTTCTCAACCAAAGGTGATTTTGCCCCATAAAGGACACTTGGCCACTTCTAGAGACATTTTTGATCGCCAGGAGCTGGGGGTGGAGTCCGGGGGTAGAGACCTGGGACGCTGTGAAACAGTGGACAGTGCACAGGGCAGAGCTCCCCATGGGAAATTATCCAGCGGGATTGGGTCAAGTATGTCCAGTCCACGCGCAAATGTGGACAAAGCTGAGAAGCCCAGTTCCATTTCTTGTGTCTCCCTGAGTGTCTATGTCCACTGTGGCTGCCTGCATGTTTCCAGGTAATTGTTAAAATTTTTCTCTTTTATCTCTTAGGAGCTCAAGTCACAGCAACGGATTTGCCTGATGTCCTAGGAAACCTTCAATACAATCTTTTGAAGAACACATTAAAACGTGCAGCATATCTGCCGGAAGTGAGAGAGCTGGTTTGGGGAGAGAGCCTGGAGCAACACTTCCCCAAGTCGACGTTTTATTACGACTATGTTCTGGCCTCGGACGTGGTCTACCACCACTACTTCCTGGACAAGCTGCTCACCACCATGGCGTACCTTTGTCAGCCAGGGACGGTGTTGCTTTGGGCAAACAAATTCAGGTTCAGCACCGATTACGAATTCTTAGATAAATTCAAGCAAGTTTTTGACACAACACTCTTGGCTGAATTTCCAGAGTCATCAGTCAAAATTTTCAAAGGAATACTAAAATGGGATTAAATTAAACAGAATGCCTTTCGAAACATTAGTGTCTTTTGAGCAGTGTTGGAAACTGTATTGTCAATAAAAGACTTGTGAGATCGAGAAGGTAGTGCATAAAAACGACTTGTATGCCTAGATAAACATAATTTAATATTACAGCAGCTTTCTAAAATAACCTATTTAAGATTATCTGTTTAATCTAAATATCTACAAAGAGTAATATGAAAACTTAAAAGTAGCTGTGTTGGCTTCCAAAAAGTCTCAATTGTTTAACAAACTTTACGTGAATAAATTTGTAAACAAATGGATTTCCCCCTTGTTCTTTCTACTGCAAATCTGTCAATACTACACTTTGGTCACATGCTTTTTGAAACTGAGCTTGAAAGGGTCCTTCTTAGGGCGCCTGGGTGGCTCAGTTGGTTGGGCGACTGCCTTCAGCTCAGGTCATGATCCCGGAGTCCTGGGATCTAGTCCCACATCAGGCTCCCGGCTCGGCGGGGAGTCTGCTTCTCCCTCTGACCCTATCCCCTCTCATGCTGTTTCTCTCTCTCTCTCAAATAAATAAATAAAATCTTTAAAAAAAGAAAGGGTCCTTCTTAATTTTGAAGAATCTACTTATACAGATTTTAGCTGTAGCAAAAGAAGAGGCTACTGAGTGACAGTGTAAAACAGTAACATGGACTAAAAGTGAAAAATACGGGAATGGTACTAGAATAAGGAAATTGTCAAGGATGTTGTCTTAGGAACTTCCTAAGAGAATCCACTCTACGAATGCCCTGCTTCTGTGCCAATGAATTGCTGGGATCATTTCAAGTTAGATTTCTGGATTGTCTGTTTTCCCCCCACAAATTTATGATTAAAATTTCTAGAAAAGTAGAAAAGAATGGAATTTTTGTGTGTTCTGATAAAGGAAGGCTACAAAAATACCTAAAACATCATGATTATAAAATGTTAAAACAGCAGGGCGGCCTGGGTGGCTCAGTCTTTAAGCATCCGCCTTTGGCTCAGGTCATGAGCCCAGGGCCCTGGGATGGAGTCCCGCATCGGGCTCCCTGCTCGGCGGGAAGCCCGCTTCTCTCTCTCCCACTCCCCCTGCTTGTGTTCCCTCTCTTGCTGTGTCTCTCTCTGTCAAATAAATAAATAAAATCTTTAAAAAAAAATGTTAAAAGCTTCTTCTCTAATAGGGGAGAACAATAAAAAATCCAGCTACCACCATTTCTCAGCATTGTACTAGAGGCTTTAGCCAATGTGGGAAAGCAAGGGAATAAAACATGCACATTTAGAATGCAAGAAAAGGGCACTATTTGCGGATGATAACATTGTTTATGTAAGCCAGGGTCAGCAAACCTTTTCTGTAAAGGGCCAGCTAATAAGTATCTTCAGTCCACATACTGTTTCTACAGAATATGTGTATTATGTATATATTTACAGCCAATTACAAAAATTCAAGATCTACTCTTAGCTTGTTGACCCTGCAAAAAACAGGCTATGGGTTGGATTAAACATATAGGCCCTGGTTTGCTGACCCCTGGGACTATGGATAATCTACAGTGGAATTACTGGAATTCCTGAGTTTAGCAAAGTTGCCAAATATCAATATTTTATATAAAGCTCAGTGATGTTACAGCATGGGACCTGACCCTTAAATCTCTTCTTAGACTTATAAGTAGATTTCTTTCACATTTCCAGGACAAAAGGATATGATGATCATATGCTTATTTCATTATGTTCTAAATGGATACAGGTCTGCCCTTTTAGAAAAGCCAGACTGATCACAATTCTAAAGACTTTGTCTTCAAACTTCTATAGGAAAATTTAAATATATTAAAAGTAGACGAATCGTACACCTTAAACGTGCAGTTTATTGTGCAGCAACTATAATTCAATAATGCTGGTTAAATAAGTGGATGAAAGAATCATGACCTCCCCCCTCCCCAGCTGGCCGCCATGGATTTTCAATTCCTGGCAAATCTTGTTTTATCTGTACCTCCACCTACTTCTCCAATTCTGTATTAATTAGAAGGAAATAATAGATATCCGTTCTTCTGTAGATTTGGTTCATAAATACGATACACATAACCATAACTTTATCACCCTAAAAATATATTTTATGTAATATAAAATTTAAACTAAGTAATTTAGTATTATATATTTTGGAAAATCCAGGGTTCCAATTTCCATTTGTCTCCTAAATGCCATGACATTTATTTTTAGAGTTTGTCTGAACTGGGATCCAGATGAGGTCCACATTTGATTCACTGACTGGCTGGCATGTACCTGAAGTCTCTTTTGACCTGTAGCTTCTCCCTCCCTCTCGCTTTTTCCTCTGGCCATTTATCTGCTGAAGAATCTGAGTTGTCTGTCCGGTAGCATTTCTACCCGCTGCGTTATGTTGAACAGCATCATCAGAGTATCCTTCAAAATGTCCCTCCACCCTGTTCTTCCTGTAAATTGTACATTTTCATGACTCAGCTTTGGGACCACCCAGGCCAAGCGCAGCTTGGACCAAACTCCAGCCAAATTATACTCGTGAGTGAGAAGAAGTGGTTGTTAGAAGCCACCGAGTTTTGAGATGGCTTGGTAGACACATCAGTGAGGCATATAGGTTAGTACCTTTTAAAATCACACATAAGATGAAGATTATAGAAGATATTTCCGGCTGCTTTATATTCGACTCACATTTTGGATAGGACTTGGCATAGTCAGGTCCTAGAGCTTTCACGTCATGACTGGAAATGCAGGCAGTCCCGGACATCTGTCCCTGATCCTGGAACTGTAATTATTCATGTTTGACCCTTGAGAGCACATGGCTTCATAAATTAGACACTGGCTTGTTGAGTTTTTGAAATCCTCTCATAAAAGCAGGGCTTCTAAGCGACACTAACAAGACCTTTGCAGGAGGCGTGCAGCGAGCCTGTTGCCACACAGTGCACAGCGTCTAGACCGTCTCTGCCTCTTGCCTGGCCCGCCGCCCGCCGTGCACTCCGGGAAGGCCGCTCCTGCGGGTGAGACACCCTGGGGCCTTCACCGGAGAGCAGTACTTACACCTCCCGCTTCTTTCCTAGCTTCCTCCTTCAGTTAGGACTAATGCCGTTTTTTCCTCTTATTAACCATGTTCAGACTAATAACGTTCAGAGCTTATTCTTACTTTCTTATTCCTTAAGGAAGTCTCTGTTCAAGAGTTTTGAAGATTGAGGGAATGAAAAGGATCCCTCGTTTCCATCTCTATGCATGCTTCTCTGACTTAGATCCTACAGAGAAAGACAAAAACATACCTTTTAATGCTAGGCCACTGAGAGCACAGAGAATGAAATGCTGCAGAGGAAGACTCAAGTTAATTCAGATTCAATAAATTTTGAGTTGTAACAGACACACTGAATATACCGCCTGAATTTCTGGAATAGACCCATGGAGGTCTAGTGATGGGGCTCATCAGGGCCTGAGCCAGGACTAGAGAGCAGAGATCTGGGCTGGGATTCCAGCCATTCGGTCCAGACATCTCACTGTCAAGTGGGTAAGGAGGAGAGGGACCAAGTGGGAAGGAGGGGACCGGGCCGTGCTCTTCCAGGGTGATGACAAGTTATCCAAGGGAGGGGTGAGAAATCCCATGATGGCAAAGCTCCTACTGATGACAACTGGGGAGCTGTCACTGGAAAGGGGCCAGAGACCTGTGCTGAGCACATGCTCTGTACCATCTCTAATGTTTAAGAAGTACCTACCTCTTTCAGTTGTCTTCAGTGGACGTGGTACAAAAATTGGCTGCCATTACCTCAAACAGGAAAACTGTCCCTGGCTTTTTTTTAAGATTTTAGTTTATTTGAGAGAGAGAGCACACGCATAAGAGAGAGAACAGAGTCGGAGGGAGGGGCTGAGACAGAAGCAGGCTCCCCGCCCAGCAGGGAGCTGGAGATGTGGGCCTCCAACCCCGGAACCCGGGATCATGACCTGAGCTGAAGGCAGGCGCTTAAAAGACTGAGCCACCCAGGTGCCCCTGTCCCTGGCTTTTCTGAGTACTATTTTACATTCTACATTCACAGTAATGATTTTATTGAGGACACTTTCTTCTAGAGCTTATTCAGGTTCAGCTATCACCATGGAGGCAGTGTGATCAGGACAGAAAGCAGAGGCTGACAAGACAGCCACCAAGTCAGGGCCTCTCACCATTGGTTCCACAGATGGAGCTGATCTTTCTAGAAATCACAGTTCACAGCAGATTTTGCCAGTCTGTGGATGTATCTGCAACTCCCACAGCAAACTAACCAATCTTCATTTTAAAATTTTACATCTGTGGAAGACTTTAACCCCAATAGAAGAGGTAAGTTGGTAATTAGAGAAGTTTTTGTTACAACTGAGAACTTCCTAATGGCTTATAGAGCCTTAAAAAACAAAAAACAAAAAACCCCAAACTTGCCTGAAAATATTCATGCTTTACCGAATGTACTATTAAAAGCTCCATTATTTCACTACCTCCTTCTGAAAACACATAGCTCACTTGTTTGCTTTTCAGTACTGAAGAGAGGGAGGGTCAGGGGCCGCCGACTCACGACATCACATACAGCAGGCTGCCACTAACTGGCCTGCAGGGAGGGCCCAGCTGCTCCCTGTGCCTGGAGCTCCGCATTGTTCTTGAAAAGCGTATCCAAAATCCACCAGGGGCTGAATTCTTCTTCCACATTATAAAATATAGCACAAGGACCAAAACCTGAGAGAGAAAGTAAGAAATCAGGGAGCTCTGGATTGATGGTGTTTTTATATAAAAATAAGTCGTATTTGAAGGATCCTAGAATTAATTGTATCTTTACCTAACTCAGAAGATAGTCTTTCAAAATAAATGTACTACCAGAAAGTTTCTAACCTTAAATTTATATTAAAATTGGATGCTAAATTCATGTGCTTAAAAAAAAGTGTGATGTCCATGAAAATGGGGGACCCATTGTGTCAGTGAAAAAGCACTATTGTAAAGATTTGCTTTCTAAAGAGTAATGAGAAAACTGGCAAAAATTCTCAAAGGCAACTTTTTTCAGAAGTGTGGGAACTAACCAAAGGCCTGGAGCAAGCTGTGTGTTTTACTCAAGTAAGCTGGCCGAATCTCAGTAAGAACAGCATACTATGATGTTCCTAACTCTCCTGTTCCATCCCATCTCCAGCTCGACAAGTTACCTGGAAAACCAGCAGCCTGGGAATCACTGGAGGGAGCCCAACACGGGTGGGAGCTCTTCCCAAGCTTGTAGTGGTTGTTCCCTAGAAAACCGTCTTCATGAAGGCCATCTTCATTTTACTAGACTCAGCTCTCTCTCAGGCTGAGGGGTCTTTTCCTGAGGGGATGTTTGTCTAGATGATTACAGGCAATTGTGTAATTTTGTGGCTGCCTGAGATGGTGAACAGTTGGGGCTAATCCAAAGGCTTAAAAGGAAAAGCTGGGAAATGAGATGTTCACAGGGGCTTTGAAACCTGGTATCCAGAAGGCCATGCACATCCTAGGGCTGCACACATCCTCATGAAGAACCTGAGAAGGACCCAAGCTTTCACCTCTGGCTGCCCCTGGGGATCTATGCAAGCAGTCAGCACTCACTAGGAATGGCAAAACCTGCGTTATAAAACGGATTCTATAAAATAATCAACCAGTCAGTCACCCTACCCTTTCTGTGCCTCTCAATTTCTCCACTGGATGAACATGTATACATGGGAACCTGTATGACTGAGGATAAAAGTACGTGTTTGTGAGAGAATATACATGTGGTTGTTCGTGGACGGACTTTAAATTCTAGATGGCTCAGAAATTGTTTGCGTGCATATTTGTATTTTTTCATAAAGGCTCTTGTTTTTATCATATAAAAGGGTCAACTAACCCAGAAAACAGTTATGAGAGACTAGGTAAGATTAACTGGGAGGTCTTTTATAATAGCAAATTCTAAAAGAACGAGATTTGGAAACCACACACACACACACAAACACGTTTGCTGTCAGTGAGTAGAGGCTTTTCAATATTATCTATGTGTGTCTTTTTATTTTATGGAGGAAGGATGAGAGAAGCAAGTATAGTAGCCAGAAAGATAAAAATAATAAAAAGCCAAAAACATACACAAAAGTTAATCACGTAAGAATTGGCAATATATTCAAATAACTGCAAGCCTATAGGAAATATAAATTACTTCACGTTGAATTTTTTGTCTATTGATTTAATATATTATTTCTGTACTAACCCCAAACCTTATTTATGAAAAATTAAGACCAACTTTAAGAAGCTTCAATATTCACTTTTATTATTTATAAAAAAAATTAAGGTATCAGAATGCATATGGTATATACTGTGATCTTGGTTTTGCACATTTATTCACGTGTTTTACATTATTTCAACTTTAATGAACATACCATATGTGTATCTTTTACAATACCTGATAAAGATTTAGCTGTCTGGCACTTATACATGTATTATTAGTTCATTCTGATGCTCTGCATGTCAAGAGGATGTTAAAAATGATTGACCTGAAATAACGCCAAGATGAAGATGTAGATTTAGTGAAGCAGTTACGCTCCAGCAATTGCCACACATTTATTTGTGCCCGTTTTATTTTTTCCCCTTAATTGAGTGTAAACTTTTGCAAAAAGAAGAAATCTGGAAATGAAGTTGTGTTACTTTTTAGTCCAATAAATAATTTTAGCTACGCTTAATGTAGCTTTTTAAGGCCTTCATACAATTGAAAAAATTAAAGTTGAGCATGTTAAAACCCTGTTCATTTATAAAATAAAAAATAGAATTTTACAGGTTTGCAGTTAAAAGTCACTGTTCAAAACCGATCATGCATGTAATAGCTGCAACCCAACTGACAGTCCTCGGTGCTGGCAGTCAGGGCACAGCCCGCTGCCAGCAATGTGAGGCATTAAAAAAACACCATGATGTCAGAGGTCTAGGTTTACATGTATTAAGCCACACGCCAGCAAATTCTCTGATAAATACACATCATTTTAATAATCAGTATTTGATAGCGGATGAAAACATGCATTAGACTAAAAATGCCACAAATTTGTTTTTATATCCATTCACTATAAAACTTTCTTTTTTAAAATTTAAAGTCTTGGTTCCTATTTTAGAATACACAATAATCAGGAGGATACATGATGGGGAGCCAGTTTTCAGTAAAAGATGCACAATGGGTCCATCCAAGTAACTTCATCAGCTATAACAAAACACAAAAACATATTATTAAAGAACAGATTTTCTAAGCCCAATATTCAGGGTAAATTCTGTATTTAATAATAATGAAGGGTAGCATGCAGAACTTTCCTTCCCTCCAACCCACCCACCAACCACCCTTCCTACTAACTGATCTTCCTTACCATCAACTAACCTACCCACTTTCCTACCAACCAACCTCTACAGGCGATAATGACCATCCCGGCCAACCTTCCTTCCTTCCTGTCTTTCTACTAACCTTTCTGTCTTCCTTTCTTTCTTCATTCCGACTTACTTGCTCCCTTCCTTCCTACCAAACCAGTTGCCTATCTTTCTTAGTCTGACTGTAAGCCAAACACTGTTCTAGACATCGGGAAAACAGCACTGAATAAACTCACTTCCCACTTGCAGGAAAGTTGTGTTTGGAGTTTGGAGAACCAAAGAATAAATAAGCAAATCAATGAACAGATGAATAAATGAGTACGTACTTAAGCTGCATATATCAAGTATACAACAAAAATAAAACCTGATGAGATAACAGAGTGACTGGAAAATGAGATGGTCAAGAATGGGATCTCCGAGGAGGTGACATTTATGGGGAAATCTGAAGAAGAAACCTACTCTGAAAACCTGGGGAAGAGCTTTCCATACAGCTGAACTAGTTAGGTCCCCTGGCGGGAAGGGGCGGGAAGGGGCGGGAAGGGGCGTGGTCGCTGTTTCAGCCAAAAGCAGAGCCAATCCGGGAAGTGTGACAAGGGATGCGGCTGGGAAGGAAGGCAGGAACCAGATCACCTGGGGCCTTATGGGCCACAGGAAGGAGTCAGGATTTTATCCTAAATGTGATGGGGCTTCACCAGGAGGTGTCTAAAGCTATCTTTTCCAGCGGTGGTGTGGAGAACAGACAGTACGGGAGCAGAGTGGAGGGGACACAAGTTACAAATCCCCTGACGTGAACATGCAGGCCAGTCACTGGCTTTACCGATGCGGGAGCTCACAGATCATAGTCGACGTGGATGAGAATCACACTATACACATTAACGATTCGTTCCATAAAGAGTTCTCTTAACCTATTCAAAGATCTGAAGATGCTAATTTAAAATGTCTTACAATTTGGACTGACCAGTAAAGGTACACAGAAAAGGTCTAAGAGGGAAGATAACCTACAGTTTACTCTAATTATAAAAAATTTCCCCAGGAACTTACTGATTAGTTTTATATCCAAAGACTACCTTAAATATAGAGACCAGACCTTGGCCACATTTGGCATGACCAAGCTGCCCACCCAACCTCATACGCCCTTTAGGCACAAACCACCTGTGCGTGTCCACAGACAAGATGAGGCTACGACAACTTCTGAGAAGTTCATTAATTTTTACACTTGACAATTAACTTGTACAGGAGTTTTAAAAATTTAATAATAAGTTTAAAAAAGGTAAAGAGCTTACTGGCTGTCTCTCATGCTTTTTTTTTTTTTTTAATTTATTTATTTGAGAGAGAGAATGAGAGAGCACATGAGAGGGGGGAGGGTCAGAGGGAGAAGCAGGCTCCCCGCCGAGCAGGGAGCCCAATGCGGGACTCGATCCCGGGACTCCAGGATCACGACCTGAGCCGAAGGCAGTCGCTTATCCGACTGAGCCACCCAGGCGCCCCTCATGCTTTTATTTTATAGTTCACATTGCATGAATGAGAGCAGCAATCAGTCATGATAAAGTCAGTATCGCTAAATCACTACAATAAGGCTTTTAGCTATCTGATCACTATGTGATACTGAGGTGACACTTAACAGTGACAATTTAATACCACTTACTTGAATACAATTTTTCCAGTTTTCTTTTGTTGGTTTTTCTTCCACAAGTTTAGTTGCAAATTTAAGGCCTCTCCCATACAATTTATGTACTAATGCATGCTTGTATGCAAATGTTAAAACCTATAATGTAAAACAAGATAAGGCTTATCTGTGAAATATTTACATTTTATGGCTTATAGCTTTAATAATGAAAAAATTAAGGTCTTAACAGAAGTGTAGCTTTTAAAATGAACATTTTATACCAAGCAAATTTCAAAGATGTCTTAAAACAAAAGTTGAATATTCCACAAAAAAACTTATTTGGGGGTAAAAAATTAAACTGGGATAAATCACTAGCTCTTGGAATCTACATCAAAACACCTCTTCATGCAAAGGGGAGCTAACATAAATGATCACAAAAATGCAAATAAGGATAGCAGTACAAAACTATAAAGAGTCATTATAAATTACCAAAACTGCAAAAGGGGATGAAGTAAAAAAAATAAAAATAAAAAACTATATTGTATAAACGTACTCTTACTTTCAATTAATTCCTTTTGTGTAAGTTTGTACCTTCAATTAGTGCATCTGTCAATTATACTTGTAAGCACTTATTCATATTTTTGGTCTCCACTTTTAGAACGTAGAGGATGACCTCAAAGAAAGGAATCCTATCACGTTTATTTGTATTCTGGAGCCAAGCAAAGTGTAAACGGACAGGTAATACAACGCACGGCCCCTAGTTCGGTGCCGGTGTCACGGCAGACGGGGCTGCTGCGCGGTCCAGCGCTTACCCCGCCCCCGGCCCTCATTCCTGTGTTTCGCGCAGCAAGCCCAGCACTAGGCGAGCAGCAAACACGCCCCAGTCGTGTGTTAGTAACGACAGCAAATACTGCTCAGGTCAGTCCCTGTACTTAAGCCTCATTCACCAGAAACTGTGAGATGTCACTCTCCTCATTCATCAGGGAAGAAACGGAGGCATCAGAATTCAGTCACTTGCCCAGGGTCATACAGATAAAAATGGCAGAAGGGGGATTCGAACTCCAGGGTCTGATTCCAGATCCAAATTCTCACCCTCTGGTGCCACACTGACTCCTTCAGCTTCCTGACTCTAACTCCCTTCCTTCAGCATGAGCACGACTGCACTGTGGTGGGAAAACCTCAAGCATTTAGGAAACTTTTCCTCCTTTCTCATAGGTCTTCACTACAAATTATCGTAGTTTATCTAGAAAACAAGCATCTGTCCAGTAAAACAAAACTAATGGCTTGTGCTGGGTTAGGAGAATTCTACTGATTTCATTTACTTTATTTTTCTTTATCTTCAGAAGAAAGGAAGATTGACAAAAACTTGTAATTATATAATCCCTACTGTACGAATTATAGTAGAGAGCTATGAGATTTAACATGTTTTTATAGCCCAAATCCAAAAAGTTCGTCAATGTTACTTTTTCTTAACTGGGTCTTAAAACTGATGAGCTATAAATCCAGTTGATAATTATTTAAAAGTCAAAGAGCTTTGAGAAAAATAACATCTAAAGTAAACAGAATGCCCACCGCCCCGCCCCCCATCCCCGACAAATCAGTACATAAACAGATACGGGAAGGCATGAACACAATTTCTAGATGTTCTTAATTCTAGCTTCATACATAACTGGCTTAACCAAAAGGCACATTCTCAAACTGTTTTCCAAATTAGTTTGGCTAAAGAGCCACTGTGCAGATAGAGAAAATAAGTAAAATGGTTCTAAAACAGGTAAGACAAAGGAGGTCTCACTAAACACAATGTCTTCTTCAGAGCCCAGCTTAGCCACACTCCATATATTTTCTTCCTCTTCTGGCCAGGGAGCTGGGAAACAGTAAAGAGTAGGCAATGGGGCACAAGGGAGGTTTGTGAGGTAACCCCCAAGAACTGTGCCAGAGCAAGAAGCACAAAGATTACCTTATTGTCAAAAAGATCAGTCCATTTTGTAGTTTCCCAAAAAGTTTCCATCACAGAATCCAGAGTGTTTTCTCTTTCCTCCTCTCTTCCTTCGGTGTCGCTTGAGACAGCCCCGTCTTGATCTTGGGCGTGAAGAAGATGGTCGGCCAGGGCACAGCCTTTTCTACAAAGGGCATCCACGAGGGTAGATTTCTGTTTGTCCATATCACTGTGCGCCAAATCAAAAACAATGCACAGATCAGTAAAATTCCTTAAAAAGTACAGACTTGTCTGAAACTAATAAGCTCATGCATTCTTTGCGTCAGATTTACAATGCAGAAATTATTATACATCAAATAAGAGTCCTTATTTTTAATAAACATCAAAGAAGCCACTACATTGTACATACGGATTAAATGAGTTAGGAGAGCTGTCTTCGGTTGAAACAGAATACCATAAAGCAAAAGAAGTGAAAGGCTGTTCAGCTCTAAATTCCGCCAGCTTACATCAGAACAGCATCTTTTAGGTATTTAGATTTCTTGTAAATAGCAATCATCACACATTTATGCACCGAAGTACAGAAGTTCTTTCAGGGCTGAACCTAACTTTCATTTATAAATCGAGCACACCCTGTAAAATGCTTCCTCTATGCCAGCAAACTGCTTTAGCACTTTCACATATTAACTCATTTACAGTCAAAACAATTCTATAAGTAAGATACTATTAATTATCCCCATTTTGCAAAGGAGGAAACTGAGGCACATAGAGATTTGTTCAAGGTCCATCGGTTAGGAAGTAACAGATCCAGGACTTGAAGCTACTTAGGTCTGCTTCTAGAATCCCTGCTCTTAATCACTACGGTAAAATTGCCTTGCTGTATAGGGCAGGCATCTGGGTTGTTCTGATGTATTCCAAGTGCCCAGACAATGCCTGGCATAGGACAGGACAGAAACTCAATAAATCATTGCTGAATGAAATACAGTAACGACCTACACTCCAGGGGATAGTGGTAGTCTTTAGGATACTTGCTTATCTGAGGCATTTTGTCCAACTCATATCCCACATGTGTGAAGACAATGAGGATTAAAAGTGCTGAGAAGGTGCCCACAGGGCACTCAGACATGGAAACAGACTGTCTAACAGTAAGAACGATTCTGAAGGACTCAGGAGTGGAATGTGCAACATATGAAATCTGCTGGCGCCACGAAATCAACAATTAGTACAAAAGATAATGAAAATGAGAAAACAACAACTTGTTACAACCCAACAAAGTTACCCATCTTAATACGTTTGCAACAGATAAAATTAGGCCAAAAAAGATGCCTAGGACTTTCAGCAAAGAGTTTCAAAGCTTAAAAGAACTAACTTTCACTCTTTTTGGGGAAACGTGTCAGGGAACTGCTTGGTTACTTTGTGGACTCAGGAACAAAAGGATTTCTGAGTTGAAGGACATGTACATAGCTTCTCATTTACTAAGCGCCCCCCGCCCCCATCCCACCTTTTCTATGCCAGTCACCTTCTGAAATGTCTTACACCAGTATTTCATTTATGCTTTACAGGAGTCGGACACAATTATTGTCCTCATTTTGTGAAGAAGGGGGCCTTGGTACAGAACTGGATTGGCAAGGCGGGTTTGATCATCCATGGCAGTGCTGACTGATTGGTCCTAGCTGCCCAGAGAAGGGCTGGAAGGACGCAGAACTTAGGGGGTGACATAGGTGTGCTGTACGTGCCAGTCCTCGATTAAACTACCTGCCAGACCCAATAACCCAGTAACTCCACATATTTGGAATATTCCTTCCCTACCCTCATCTAACTCAGAACGGATCAGCTCAGATCAAATACTTTATCCACAAGGCTTTCTCCACTCCATTTCAAGTGAAATCAGCTCTCCTCCCTACAGGCTTTCACAGTTTAAAATATTCACTATAACTCTTAATCACATCCTAGCTAGTACCTTCACCTTCTGCATCAGAGGACTAATAAGATTGAAACACAGGTAGTCTTGGTCTGTGACTCACTTTAACCTGGAATTAAGAGTTTCCTCTGTGGAGAGGAAGACGTAGGAAAGACAGGCCAAACTACCAGCAGGGCTAAATGGACCTTCATATTTAAGTTTTAAACATTATTTCCTAGACACGTGAGTCTGAAGAGAGGACACCACTTTCACAAACTAAGAAATAACAGATGCTAGAAGGGACGGGGGCAGCTCCTAGCAGAGGCCACAGTGAGGTCAAGGCAGCCTCAGAGGGGCCACGGTTTCCCGCAATGAGTTTCTCATGGGCGATCCAGCCCAGACTCCTCTGGCAACAGGGTTAACATGGAATGGAATTCAGGAAGTAAGTGCAGTGTAGACTACTCCAGCCAGAAGCCAGGGGCCCCAGAGGGGACAGGAGACATCCGGATATGACTATTGGCTGAGGGGTGGACCCTGAAGACCAGGAGAAAAGGACTTGTCAGTGGAGGGCAGCTATGAAGGAAATGGAGGGGAGGATTCAGACCGAGACACAAAGGTCAGCCTCGGAGAGGGGTCCCTGCCCTCTCCGACACAGAAAGGAAGCATGAAGATGGGCAAGGCGGAGCTGATGCCCTATTTTTCTATGAGAAAGAAATGAGGCGTATGAATCTTCTCAAGATGGGCAGGAATGCAAGGGCTGCTTATCAAGAAATGGAAGACCTAGCTTGGGACAGACCCGGCGTGAATCTGGCTCTCCCGTTTCCAGCACTGGCACCCTAGGCCGGCCACGTATGCTCTGAGCCTGTTTGTTCTTCAGCAGATACGGGGTAAAAACGCCCGTGGTTGGCATGTTATTTAGAAGACTAAGTTTAAGTGAGATAATGTATTCAAAATATCTCAAATAATTCCTGGTACATAACTGGCACTTCACAAACGGACAATGACAACACAGCCATGTTTGAGATTATTCCTTTAGAAGGTGGGGAAGGGTGCAGATCATGCCAACAACCTAATTTGAGTAACTTTTATTCTGCTTGAAAACTACTGCTTGTAGACTTATAAGAGCTGTAGTATTAGTATAAACAACATAATATGCAGAGTTCTAGCAGTTTAGAATCAAGAACTTCAGAGAGAAAGAAGTGATCTGACTGAAGCTGCAGGAATCACTGTAACAGCTCTAAGAGGAGGCGATATTTCTACCCTCACAGGTAATGACCTCCGGGTGAAAATAAACCAAAGTGAGGGAGGGAAAGCTGGTATCGGAAGAGCTCCCACAAAACGGTCCTGAGAATTCACGGAAGGTGGAGGCTCCGGAGGCTGAGGGGCCATCACACTCCACACGCTCAGGTGCCACCAAGCGACGCCTGTTTCACGTGTTGCGCTGGGTTTCTTGAAGCGAAACCATTACCCCCTTCCCTTCACCCCACGTGATACCGTTATACCAGTTCCTAACTCAAGTTGCTAGGTGACAGTTTCAGCCTGACTTTATTTGTGTTACCAGGCATTACAAACTAAATCTGGGCTTTTCATGCTATTGGTCAATTAACATTTAGAAATTAATCTTTTTTGCCTTCTCCGTATGTCCAGTTCCCACAAATCCCCAAGTGGCGGGACTGTTTGATCACAGCTACTCAAGTCTCTCCACCACAACAGCACCTAACGGCAGCGAAAACAAACCCCTTTTCTTTTGCTTAATCTCAAACGACTGAAGAAAACTATTATGAAATATCTAAGGGTGGACTATCCAAATACTGATTAACTCCAGGGACGTAACAAATAGCAGAAAAGAAGAATATTCTCATTAATTTTAAAAAGTAACTAAGAAATGAGATGCAAGAAAGATTATTTACTGGTTAGGTACTTTTTTATAGTAGCTGCATCGGGCCTGGGGTCAGTCTTCATTGCCATATAAACTGCTAGGGCCGTTTGATCTATATGAGAAATAACAGCATCTGCAGCTTCAACAATTTCATTAAGTCTTTTCATCCGTTCCTAGGGAGGAAAAAAAAGAAATAAGGAATGGATGTATCAGCGAGTACACCAAAGTACCTTCATTTCTGTCGTCCTAACCGCGAGAGTCACAACTCCGGAGTGAGGGGGCTGGGCAGTCTCCTCGGAGCCCAGAGGGCTCTGTGCTGCCCGTGCTGTGATTTTGCCACGATGTCAGCATCGCGGACCTGAGCTCAGACGGGGAATACCCAAGACACATCCTCACTGCCGTTGGATGGTGAGGGTGGGCAAGATAAAGGGTTCACAGAAACGTAGTGCTTTCTACCAAGGCAACTCCTTTTCTGGGCATCTTAGAAACACGACTGGCTAGGTTACTCCAGTCACACACCACATGAAAACAGAATGGAAAAAAGCACCTGCTGATGAACATTCTTCCTAGTTTATTATTAAAACCACAAAGATGAGAGTAAACAAGAATAGACCCAACAGAGTCTAACTACAATCACCACGGTGCTCGTGGTGCTCTTAGTAATTTGCTCCTCTTGTGAGTCTTAGAGGTCTCCTTTCAACACCTTCAAGTTTAATCTGAACCCCGGATAATTTTTAATTGTTTATGGCTAGCACTTTCCTACTGGCAACATTAATCAACGAGAGCTGTTAAGACAGTTTGGAACGATGGCCAGTTCTTAAAAATTAGCATCAGTAACAAAGTTAATGCAAAGTAGGAGTTCTTTGTTTGCTGCAGGTCTTTAGATCTGCAGCAGGCCAGGACCTGTGCCCTGGAGGTGAATGTCAGAAAAGCAACCCTCAGGATATCTTACCTCCTTAGTCTTCCCACTGACCAAAAATATGAGCGGGAATTCTACGCTGAACTCAGAGTAATGGCTAAGTCCTGTAATTACCTTAATGAAAATAGTTAATATCTGAGAAACAAACTGAGGGTTCTAGAGGGGAAGGGGTGGAGGGATGGGTTAGCCGGGGGTGATGGGTATTAAAGAGGGCACGTATTGAATGGAGCAAACAATGAATCATGGAACACTACATCAAAAACTAATGATGTAATGTATGCCGATTAACATAACATAATAAAATAAAAAAAAGTTAACAGAACATGCAATTTGTAGAAACATGTTTTCATTTGGCAAGAACACAAGACAAATATAAGGCTGCATTTTTATTCAATGTATAAACTTTATCTAATGTTACAAACAAAATGAAATACTCATATTAAGAATGAACATGTCCAACCTTTTCAGCATCCAACTGATGAAGTCTTGCAACATACAGAGGAAGATAATTAGGATATGTTTCTTTCAATTCATTATAAATGTCACTAGAATCCAGCCTATGTATATAAGAAAGAGAGAAACATATTTTGTTTCTTTTAGAAAGAAAACAATTTCTGTCTTCCCTATTATTTAACACTGCTTTGAAGTTCCAGTCCATAACATAAGGCATCAATCTGAAACATGAGTATCATTACTGAGGATTATCATTATTTGCAGTAGTATAAATATGCTTAACCTAGAAAAACCAACTGTAAGAATCAAGTTTTCATACATGCTAGGTATAGATGTATAAAGAGGAGGAAAAAACATTCATATAGCAAGAAAGATGAAAAGATCTAGAAATGTCCAAAATGTATAAGAAAAATGTAAACTTTTCTGAAAAATCTGAAGTCTTGGATGAGTGAAGAGACATTCTGCGTTCTTGAATGGGGAAGCTGAATAAAGCTGACTAACTGGGTGATGAGGAGCAGTAGTCTGGGGTCTTCCTGGCTTGCCTTGCCTGCCCTGAAACCACCACTCCCTGGGCTGGGCTGGGGGGGCCCCAGTGTTCTCAGCAGCACCACCCTAAGGCAGGCCCTCTGTTCCGCGCCCCACCCCCGCCCCCCCACTGGCTCATCACTCCGCCTCAGCGCTTCTCCCAGGAGGAGAGTCCCCTGTCTGGGAGCTGAGGGGCGAGGGAGCCTGTATTCCTGGCTGCGAGTGGCCTGGATTCGAGGAGGCGTGTCCCTGAGCTGGCGGTGTGGAAGCAGGGAGTGGCCTGGGCTCAAGTACCACAGATTCTCACTTTTCTTCCCAAACTACAGATGTTCTTGAATAGGTGTTTCTTCATCCTTTGCTGTATGCCCTTACAATCATCTCCAGAGGTTTTAAAAGGCTGATTTTTTAAAAAGGATTTTCACTAGTTTCCGGGGGATTGGGTTCCTGGGACTCCTCACGCTTCTGTGCCAGAAGTCAATCTCTGCCGTTTCACTTTTGAAGGATTTACATTGTATTTTCAACTGTTTACAACATCTTACTATCAGCCAGAGACTGACTGACAGACAGACTTTGACTTCTGGTGGAGACGCAGTCTAGTTTTTAAGTGGAAAAGTTAAGTCTGAATGTAGACAGACCCTGTAACCGGTTCAATCCCTGGGAATTATTTTCACGATATGATGACGTCTGTTCTCTAGAAGAGCTCAAGACTGCAAGGATGCACACATGTTCAGCTAATGAGGACTCCCATGGAAAAGCAGTGGTCAGAGAAATACTGCATAACACAAATGGAAAAAGCAATCCATTTGATTAGAGAAAATAAATTTCTACTATGTAAAAAGTAAGCTAAAAGTAAAAAAATAAGCTGGGGGAAAAATGTGTACAAGTACAGCAAAGCATTAATATCTTTTATGTTAAAAAGTTAAAAGAAAAATCTGCTGTCCCAATAGAAAAACAGTACAGAATATGTTCAACTGACAGCACCTACACCAAGAATGCAATGACAGCATTTAAAAACCCCAAATGCAAACCAGCATTTCATAACTTAAGAAATGCAATTTAAGACCACGATAATGGCCTTTTCTTTTTTCGCCCTCTAGCAGCAAGGCTTTGTTTTCAATTCCACGGCGTAATAGGCTCCGCCATACACCACTAGAGGGAGTAGGAATTGTGACCTTCCCTCTAGAAGGCAATCTGGCAAAACACTTATCTAGGTGATTTTTTAAGTGTTAATAATACGGATTCAATAATTATACCTTTAAGATGCGATCTGATGGATATTTAAAGAAACTACATGTATAAAAATGTCCATCACGGCACCATAGAGAAAAGCTATAAATGTGGATGCCAAAAAGAGTATTTAAGTGGGTTATATTTCTTCAACAAGACCGCATACCACATAGTCATTAAAATGGCATTTTAAAGGACTATTAAATGACCTAAGAAACACCCAAAATCAAATAGTAATTAGAAAACTAGGACACAACATCATTTACACTGCTACATGCATAACTACAGAGAAAATAATAATAGGACAATGATTACCTTTGGAGAGTAGGCAAAAAATGGATTTTTATTTTTTTTCTTTTAATGCTTGTCAGTAAAATTCTCTTCCAAGAACAAATCAGAATTAAGTGGTTAAAATAAAAGCCCCTGTAACCTTACCACCCAGTTAAACTTACTTTGTCATCCACTGAATTTTAAGATCTCGTAATGCTTCAGTGAACTCTTCTTTTAAATCTTTCTCTTTTTCTGAATCTTTTTCTTTATCTTTGCTGCCATTCTTAGTCTTTGTTGGCGGAGGTATTAGGTAGTAATGAACAGGGATCACATCCTATGAATGTGGAGAGAGTCTCAGATTAACAGGCTTAATTTTACGTATTTCAAAATCATCTTCAGTACCTGAGTATCTCAGAACACGGGCTGCCCTGAGTTGTACTACAACATATTCCAGATCCTAAGGGCCACAAAACATAAAAAAATCCCAATCTGTGATCAAAGGAATCTTCTCCCAAACTTTAAATTACTGATGCTTCTGAATCTCCTTTAAAATAAAGATGCAAGGGGTGCCTGGCTGGCTCAGTCGGTGGAGCATGCGACTCTTAATCTTGGGTTGTGAGTTCAAGCCCCACATTGGGTGTAGAGATTACTTAAAAATAAAATCTTAAAAAAGTTAAAATAGAGGAGGTAAGAACAAACTTTCCTCCATTTGAGGGTATTTGGTATTCTTAGTTTAACTTGACAGACTGGATTACGGAAAATGCTAATTACCAAAGTCTACTGAGCTTTCATATCTTCTACTTGAAAAGGGAAGGAAATAACTTACAATTTTTAAAAAGATCCTCTTTTCTACATAAATTTAAAGAGAAATCTCTTCATTCCATCAAGAGGACTTACTGAGGCCCTGTGACGTGCTAGGTAATGCTCTAAGAGGTGAAGGGCAAAGCAGACAAGGCCCTCTCTTGCCCCCCGGGAACATATCCTAGTGGGGGAAGACAGACAACATATAGGCAGTGAATCGTTTCAGAAGACACCACATGATATGGAAAAAATGAAACAGAACGCAGGGACAGAGAGCGGCTGCCCGGTGAGGTGGGGAACAATGCGGGCAAATGGTGCTGGGAAGCCACTCTGAACAGGGAATATCCCATCTAAGTGAACGAACCTCTGTGGACCTAATTAACCAAACTGAGGTGAAGAAGAAGTGTCTGAAGACAGAAGACGGGCACATGCAAAGCCCGGAACTTGTGTACAGGGCAAGCGCAGCTGGAGACAGTGGACACGTGGGCAGCAACCACAGGGACTGGGGCTGATAGAAGGTAGTACCAAAATACAGATTTTATTCTAAATGCAACTGGAAGCCTACCAGGAGAGTTGTAGGCAAGGCAGTGAACACGATTCAAGATTTCTGCTTTTTGTTTCATAACTTCATGAAACATGTTCTTCCTACTATTTGGAGAATGGACGATAGAGGGCAGAAGTCGAGAAGGAAGAAGACAAGTTAGGAAGCGAGCCCAGACTCCCAGCACTGCTCTGATCTTTAGATCTGAAGAACAGGCTGTACAAGAGGAGGAAGTGGACGGATTTAGAAATTGTGACGGCAGAACCGACAGTACTTACTGATGGTGTTTAAAATGAGGGGCTAAATAAAACTGGGCAGGACTGGGGGAGGGGAAGAGGAAGCCCAGGCCTTGATCCAAGGCATTCTGCGGTCTCAAAGATGCCCAGCAGTGAAGGAGACAGACGCCAGACGGGCTCCGCGGAGGAGCCAATGGAAAGAAAGAGGAGAGGTCAACCAGTGGCAGTCGTGGAGGTGGTGCCAGGGAGAGGAGGGCGCGGCCACAGAACCGGGCAGCCGTGGCTGGTCCCCACGACAAGAGACGCGGTCTCTGTGCAGAGCGGGGGTGAGGGCTGACCGAGAAAGAGATGCAGAGAGAACAGGAAGTAAAGAAGCTTAGATAGTTCCTTTGAGAAGTTCTGCTTTGAAAAGAGCAGAGAAATGTGTAATTACATCTAATTACATCTATTTCCATCTATTCTGTTAAAGCACATAAGTCTCCACTTGCAAAAACTAACGCAGTATCTGGGAAATGAAATCCTGTTCAGACTCGCTAGATCTGGTTCTGGCACAATAACCAGGTATCCTTAATTAAATCGCGAAGTCAATTTCACCAATTCTAGCTTTAAGTTTACATTAAAAATGCTAAATTAAAACCTTTTTTGTTTTAATCAACAAAATTTCTAAAATCGGGGAAAAAAATACGTACCAAGACTTTTACTCTCCTAATCTCAGTAATTTCAGAAAAAAAACTTTACACAGGTTGAGACAAAAAAATAGTATTGTAAGCCCCCACCTTCCCCTAAATAGGATTTTTAGGTGTAAATACAGCATACTTATGCACATGTTAACAATTTTCACAACTAAATTTTATTTTGGGGTAAAATTATAATAGTAAATATAAGGAACTACTGTTGCAGTAGTTCTAACAGCATTCCAACATAAAACAGTACCTACTACTTCAGTATGACTCCTTTAACACACATAAAACCACTCATGTGACATAACCACACAAATCCGCTTTCAGCCATGTCAGTGCCATGCTCTGTCTGAGGCCAGGAGCCAGCGCCTGCAAGCCAAGGTCGCATGTGCAGTGTGGGATGGGGCAAAAGAAGCAGGGTTCTGCTTGGGCAAGCTCCTCAGGACCCTGCTACCCATCCTTCTTCCCTCCTCTTGAGTTCACTTTCCTAGGTGCTGGGGCGAAAAGTGTCTGCAAAATTGGGAGTTGCTAATTAATCACCAAGCTCTTATGGGAACAGATCATTTCCATATCATCTGTACAGCACAGATAATATACTGAAGAACTCGAGGGGCAGAGACAGCCCCCAACATTTACCCTCTGTTCATGTAGTCCTGTACTTCCACAGCACTAGAACAGGGACGACACTTGCCTGGAGGAGGAAACTCGGCAGTCCATGCTGATTCTAACCTAACGTGAGCCTCCCTTAGTCCCCCCATCCTCGACTGATTAGGGAGAGGGGCAACTTTCAGGATGGGAAGGAAGTCTCCGTTGCGAGGCAATTCCTCCACTGAAGCTCAAAGGTAAGGCATTTGCTATTATGTTTTAGTACAGAAGAGAGAAAACAGAATTGAATTTAAAATGAGCAATCCATTAAACTTAATTTATGATTAACAATAAACTCTAAGAAAGATCTATAAATAGAAAAAAACCCTGTACCATGGCAACCATAAACTGTCACTAAAAACTAAAAGCACAAGAGACAGGGAGAGTTTGTGATGAATGACCTTGTGTGTGCGGGGGCGGGGGGGGGGGTCAAGGTTTTGTGATCAGCATTTTGTATTTAATATATAAAATATGATATACTTAAATATATCAAATTAGCAATTATAAGTGTTACTATAATCCTAACAAAATATTTCAGGACAGTAATTTTTTATTATTAAAAATTACAAACATGGTAGTTTTAATTCCTAATCAAAAGAAAAATGGAGTTATTTTTTGTTTTATCATGTTCACCAGTTCTTTTTGTATTTTTTCAACTTGCTTCTTGAGGACTTAGTATAGGGTCAATTTAATAGAAATCATTTTGTACTATTAAGTCTTGAGAAACTTTGATTACGATTTAAAAAGATAGTCAACAGCAATCTTCAGAGCAGAAATGCTGAAGTTCTTTATAGTAGCTACTTAAGAGTAAGTTTTCTAGGGCGCCTGGGTGGCTCAGTTGGTTAAGCGACTGCCTTCGGCTCAGGTCATGATCCTGGAGTCCCTGGATCGAGTCCCGCATCAGGCTCCCTGCTCTGCGGGGAGTCTGCTTCTCCCTCTGACCCTCCCCCCTCTCATGTGCTCTCTCTCATTCTCTCTCTCTCAAATAAATAAATAAAATCTTTAAAAAAAAAAAAAAAAAAGTAAGTTTTCTAAAAAATCATATTATTTCTGCTAGTCACCGAGTATTCTGACAGTGTTTGGACAATATCCTTGAAAGTCAAATCTACCTGCAAAACTCATAATTATTCTTTGGATAACGTAACATACCGCCGTTTAAATTTTGGTTCAAAAATTACAATTTCCTTAAGTTCTTAAGTTATTAACAACTAAATTCAAAACTTTAATACCTTTACACAAACTAAAATAGTTATTTTAAAGATTAAAATCATACTGGAATGCTATTTATCATGTTAAAAGTAACTATACTCCTTCATATGATGATGAACTTAAAAAATGTAACCTGCATTTGCCAAATCGAAAGTCACTGAGACCCAAAGGACAAATCCATTGAGGATTATGCACCAAAAGCTAGTTGGTATTTTGTTCTGACAATAAATTAATATATAGATCTTTCTGGTAATGAGACTATAAAGCAGGGAGAACTGGGAAGAGGTAACTGTAGTTGCCCAAGTTCTTTATATATAAAGCTTTCCTAACCATCAAGTAATAATAACCTTCCTATTCACTTAATAGTTTCCTATCTTATACAATCTGATCCAAACAAAATCCACGAAAACTCCCAAAAGGTCAACCAAAATATACAACAGGAAGAAAAAACCCCAGCTATGCTTTTGTGATAAGCACCTTTTATTTTTAATGGGCTCCTAGAAGACCTTTTCCTCATTTTCTAAAGCAGTGGCTTTCAAGCTATTTTCAGGATGACCCAAAGATAAAAAATCTATAAATAAACAGAAATTTGTTTTATGAGTCTGATGAATGACATTTCCTACTTTATTGTTTTCATGTTAAAGCTGGTTATATTTCATGAATGTACACGGCCCACAAATGGGTCACAACGCTCAGCTGAGAAACACTGGCCTACGGTGAAGTAGATATTCCTTTAACTGGAGAGATGACTCCCAGTGGGGCATTTCGCTTGAACAAAGTGTTTACCGCTACATGACAATATAAAATTACAGAAGTCTTTTAAATAAAGGAACTTCATCTGTTCTAAAATGGTGATCCCCAGTTTCACATCACTGTGAATTAAGAAACAGAGTTATCTCTTATTTATACTTCAAAATAGAAATTCTCCTTGCAAAGCTTCCTGCCTGCAGAGGAGATCACTAACATGCTAAACGATGCCAGAGAGTGGAGTCTGTCTATCCCTTTCACTAAGTGCACTCGAAGTACAATTCTACTTTTTTTCGTTAAATTTGGCTCTAGCAGTCAATCAGAGATTGTCTAATAAGTTGTAGGAAGTTATGTTCTCAGTGTCAACTTTAACCCGGGGTGGACAGTCCTTGTGCCTGGGCCCCTGGCCACTGCTCTGTCTCTGCTCCCCCAGCACCACGACACAGAGCAGGGAATAAACTTTTTTTTCAAATTCCGTAGTAATATTTTAATAATCAAATCATCCAACTTAAGAATGTTTTTAGACTTTAAAAAGAATTGTTTTGGCTTATATAGCTAAGACAAAAAATTACATTCATTTCTCTGTAGGATTTTAGATATGCAAAATTTCAAATATTACTATTTGGTATCATATCTGTGACTAAGAGATGAAGAGCAATAATTTTTTTTTCTAGACACATGTAAAACAGGGGTCTTCCAGCGATTTATGGCAGGAAAAAAACGCTTCAGGAAAGCAGTATGTCAACACTGACAAGCTATAAGCACTATACTGCAGAACTTAAAGAAAGGAAACTAAGGGAGAGATTTTTTAAAAAAAGATTTATAATAGGTGACAGAAAAAAAAGTTTAACTAATATGCAAATAAGGCTTTAAGACATCTTTTTTAAGAACTGACAATCAGTACCTTTTTAAATTTTCCTTGTCGTTTTGCTGCAGACTGCCCCTGGGAGTTAGAAGGACATTCTGTAAGAAAACATGCACAATCTACACAGGATGGAGACACCACCTCTGTCTAATTGTCTTCCAGTTTACGTCCCACCTGTGTGTGTCTCCGTACTTAGAAGGGTCAGGTCTACAATCAAAATGGCAGGCTTTTAAAGAAAGCAACACTGCCACTTTCACTTTAATAAAAATGCAATCAAATAGGTTATTCCTAAGGGCAAATGTTTTTCAACTCTGTATTTGAAAACTGAGTACAGTAAAATCTATTAGTTATCAAAACACTTTTAAAAACATTAAATTTAGCTGACAGTCTAGAGTCGGATTTCAAGGACGTCACAACGATCACATATGCCCAGGCATCATCATTCAAGGTGACCGTGAGAGGCAGAAGTAAAACAACACTCACCTTCCCAACTACCAAACCGGTGAGAAATGCAAAACTATGAGATAAGATTAAACAAACAAGGTGCTGGCAAGTATAATTAACTCTATGCCTTTAGGTTTTTGCTCTCTCTCAAGAAAATCTATCCCATAAGTAATTACCTGGTAAGTAGTAACTCCAGTTAATCCCATACTTTTATAATTTATGCCTCTGAAAGAAGTAACTATCTCTGAATGGCTAAAAGTGCAGTTTTAATAACAATGCTTTTCTGTCATATCAATCCAAGGAAGCAGACACCTGAGAAGAGTTATCTGGGTGAGAATCCCATCTCCCCATCTAGGGAGCCCCACAATTGGAAGCAGCCCTGCTGCCCAGGAAGCGAAGCCTACAAAAAAAGACTAGGACTTCTTAAATCAGCGCATCTATGAATTCCAGTATCAGTGACTACTGATTCACTTCAAATGATACTAAAGTGTATATATAAATAAGTACAGTTGACCCCTGGACAACACGGGGGCTGGGGACACTACTTCACCCCCCAGCTGAAATTCCTTGTATAGACTCCCCCAAAACTTAATTACAAACAGCCTACTGTTGACTGGAAGCCTTAACGATAACATAAACAGTCAAATAACATATTATTTTGTATATATTCTTATGTTAACGTAAGCTAGAGAAAATGTTATTGAGAAAATCACAAGGAAGAGAAAATATATTTATAGTACTGTACTATATTTACTGGAAAAAAAACCCCACATATAAGTTGACCGCGCAGTTCAAACCCATGTTGTTCATGGGTCAACTGCAGTATCGACTGAAATGAGACTCAAGAAATGTCAGGGCAAACGATTTTTTCAAAGCACAGAATTCCTAAGTTATGCCTCTAAGACACCAGTAAGTGACTTCTGGTTCAACAGCGGCAAGAAGTAAGTATACTTGTTAAGATGCAAGAAATCCATTCAACTTGGTAATGGCATTTATGATTCCAGCATCAGGTAGTAGACCACTATGTAAGAACTGATGCTGAGGAGAAATGCAAAACTGTAAGAATGACAACTTTACTGGCATTGAACTAATATGATGACAGAAGGTGACAGATCCACATAAACACTATTCTCATAATAAATATATAATGAAAACAGATGGAAAAGTTAAAATAGGTACCTATCCAGTTGTAATGTTTATCTCTACAATGTAAAAACCAGAAACATGTTTTTAATAGCATGATTTTAAAACTATAAAATAAAAGGCAATGCCAAAAGAAATACTCCTAATTATCTACACAATTATGCAAAATTCCAACAAGAGAAAGGTCTGTACAAGTGAGGAAAAATACTGCTCGTTAGAAATGATATGACTAGTTTTCTAGAAGTAGCCCAAGAAGACCTGACTTATTTTTATATCCACAATATTATGTTGGTTAAAATCCTATAAAATGTTCTAATTTTAAACATCCCATTCACTTAAGCCAAGTTTAATCTGGACCTACATGTTTCAAGGGAAGTTCAAGTATATTAGTCATGAAAGGTAGGACCAGTTCAGGGCCAAGTACTTAGGTCTGGGGAAAAAGAATACTAAATATTTTAAAATACAATCAAATCTTAATTGACCTTTACTGGTAATTTGGGAAAAAACTACTCAATTTTTTTCCCCCAGGGAGAGCTTCTCTTTTACCCATTCTAAAGGGTTAGATTAATTCCCATCTTTTAAAGGAATGGAAATTTTGGAATAGGTAATTACAGTGTTTAAAAAAAAAAAAGAAAGGAGGGGGGCCTGGGTGGCTCAGTCGTTAAGCATCCGCCTTCGGCTCAGGTCATGATCCCAGGGTCCTGGGATCGAGCCCCGCACTGGGTTCCCTGCTCCACGGGAAGCCTGCTTCTCCCTCTCCCACTCCCCCTGCTTGCGTTCCCTCTCTTGGTTAAATAAATAAAATCTTTGGGGAAAAAAAAAAAAAGGATACTTACAGCTTTCTTCCCAAGTTCAGTCTTTGATAATGTTAAGGATCCTGCAAGGTAGCATCCAGGTCCTGCCCCTTTAGGTATTCTAGTAAGAAAGTTCAAAAGAGAAAAAAAGGAACTAAAGAGAAAGTCTCAGAAAGAAAATCAAGGGGCAAAACATCAAAACAATCGCATTCTGAAATAATTCCCACAGCTCAGATTTCCAAAATCAAAGGGAGAAATAATCTTAGTCTAAAATGGTAAGTGACAACATACCATAAATTTAGCCCAATGTAATGATCTCACATGAAAAGATTACAGTATTTAAGATACACATTAAGTGTAAGCAACACTGTCACTTACTTGTCATCAGGTAGGGAGGTAACAAAGAATGGTTGGTTATATTTGGGTGGTAATGTCAAATTACTTGATTTCTTCTTTCCTAGAAGTGCAAGGCTATGATTTTCATGAATATCTAAGCTCAAGGTATTAGACAACCTATGAGAAACAATGAATGGGAGATCTTTAAGACGTTCCAAATCGCTGATCTGCTCATGACGAATCTGTAGTCGAATTGTATAATCTCCTTTCTCCAGTTTCAAAGAATACTAAAAAAGACAAAGAACATTTGGAAAAAGGAAAGTTTAGCCAAGTCAACAGAAATTATAGTAAGAGGATAAAGAGGAACAGTTACTACATACAGAGTGCTTACACTGTGTGAGGAAGAGTGCATGAGAGTGTGCACGCCTACACACAAGGACCTGAGGGTGCAGGTGAGGAAGCAGGGCCAGGACATCCCGGGAATTGTCCAAGGCCACGTGCAGAGTAAAGGATAAGGGAGCTGAAGGCAGGTATGGCTCCAGAGCCCTCAATTTCCCACAATAAGCTATGCCCATAGTCTCAGCTAAATCTGTATCTGCTCAAGACTGATAAAAGCAATGATCTTCTAGTTCATGAGTCTTTAGAAACATGTATAAACCACCACCAAAACTAGCAAAATTGAGGTGCCATATAATATCTAAGACAAATATACACACACACGTGTATACACAACTGGTACTCTTTATGTTATAACCAAAATGCCACACCTCTTTATCACAGGAAAAATAGGGAGCCAGCAGAGACAAATCCACTCTGCTCCACCTAGTTAACCTGCTCAGGAGCATGGCACGCTGTATTCTGCATCAGCAGTATCTTCTGAGATTTTAAAAGCAACCAAGTAATGGCACTGCAATAATCCAGTCTGTACTGAGGAGATGTGACTTGGCTTGCTTTGAGGAAAAAAAAGAACTCATTCTCTGACTAGTTAACTGAAAAAAACCTGATGAATTATTTTCATTATTTGGCATAATATTATAGATGTTTACAGGAAATACCTCATTTCTTTGTAACAATATTTTATTCAGGGATAAAATTTCTACAAACCACTGATTAAGGGGCACCTGGGTGGCTCAGTCGGTTGAGCTGCTGCCTTTGGCTCACGTCACGATCCCAAGGTCCTGGGATGAAGCCCTGCTCAGTGGGGAGTCTGCTTTTCCCTCTTCCTCTCCCCCATTGCTTGTGCTCTCTCTCTCACTCACTCTAATAAATAAAATCTTAAAAACAAACAAACAACAAAACCCTGTATGATTAAGT
The DNA here is from genome assembly GCF_029215605.1 of Mirounga angustirostris. NCBI lineage: Eukaryota > Metazoa > Chordata > Mammalia > Carnivora > Phocidae > Mirounga > Mirounga angustirostris. The sequence goes on from NW_026991711.1 coordinate 9,214,266, forward strand.
TTTTCTCCCTTTAATACAACAGTGTGCCAAGCACAGTGATTGGCATACACCGTGTTGAGTACACAGCTGTCTCGGGAAGAAATAAATCTGAAGTTCTAATAAACACTTGGCACTGCTATATATAGTGCTTTTCGTCCAGTTCAGACCCGGGATCATTTCAAGGTGCTCATATTATCTTAGATGATTTGCTCCCAGCCATCAGATGTGTGGAAGCAGTGGGCAGGAAGAAGACATAATTAAAATAAAAAGCTACACTAGGGGTGCCTGGGTGGCACAGTCGGTGAGCGTCCGACACTTGGTTTCAGCTTGGGCCTGATCTCGGGGTCATGAGATCGAGCCCTGTGTTGGGCTCTGTGCTCAGCGTGTGGTTTGCTTGGGTTTCTCTCTCCCTCTGCTCCCTCCCCTTCAAATAAATCTTAAAAAAAAAAAAAAAAAAAAAAAGGCTACGCTGGCTAGGGTTCGCAAGCATCATCCATGCCCTCCTCTATCCCAAAACTTGATTTAGCAGATCTACATGGCTGAGAGGCTGTCATAGTCTGTTTTATAATAAGACAACTAACTGAGCTTCTAGTGGTATGTCAAAGAACTAAATACAAAACTATAGCGTTAAAAAAACTCCAAACAAACCCAGAAAAACAAAAATTACCATAAATAGCAAATCAGAGATTCATTAGTTCAGGAAACAGCCTCAGTTAATTCTGAAAATCACTGCCAATTTTATACCTGATGTGGATAGGCATCTCCTGAACCCATTTGTCTTTTGTTCTGGTCAAATATAATCCACAGTTGGCTGTCAAATTCTGATTCATATAATAGTTCACAAAGTAGTGGGCAGCTTGGAGTTACTTCCCCACTCTTGGGCTATAAAAAAAAGAATAATTACTTGATATAATTTATATGATTTCTAATGCAGATTTGTAATACTGCTGTTGATGAGATTTTTACATTACAAGTATTAAAAATATTTTCCTCTGGTAACCAATTTTAAAAATGCAGAACATCCAATATTTTGGCACTAATTAAAGGTATTTTTCTTTAACAAGTTTTTAAGAATACAAACCTAGCTATTTGTAAGCATTAATGAATACTATATATTCTTCAGTACCTCTAAGTACTTTATAAAACTGAAATTTGACAATTCATTGAAATCAATCATCTCCTGAACATTAAAACCAAATTCATATTATGCTTCAATAAGAGTTTCGCTGAAATCTTACTGATCCTACCTAAACTCTTAAGATTCTATATTTACAGTAGTCTCAACTACCTTTACTGCTCATTCAACCCAAGAGGTATTCTGACTTCTCATTGTTTTAACGCCTGCTTCAGAGAAAAGCAATCAGACCCGCTCTCATAATCAGACAGCATCTGGCGCTGATGAGACCTCTAACCACTGAACAGGTATCAATGAATACAGAAACTACGGCTCAAAGGCCAGGTCACCACTAAATTAGTTTATGACTTCGGACCCAAATAGTACTTGGACCATCAGAGATTATAATTTCCCAAAGAATAATTTCAAATTAACCAGTGTTAATCATTTGACTCTATTTCATACATATACACACACACATCTATACTAAACTGCTTGTCTTTCCGTTTTTCACTTTATGATTCATGAACAAAAAAGTTCATTTTGAGGTTATACTTTAAACACTTACCTGATGAAAGTTATAAGTCAGGATCATCTCATAAAGCTGACGATTATTTGGCAAAACATCTCGTGATCCTAAAGGTTTTGTTTTTGCACTCAGTGGGCTGTAATTAGACAAATGCGTAAGTAATTTGATTCAGGAGTTCATCTACTGAGAGAAAGGAAACTATAACCAAAAAAATCTATTACACAGTACAATAAAAGTGACAATAAGCATTCCTAAACTCTGTCCTTCTCAGTATATTTTATAACATTTTAATCATCAGCTTATAGAGTTCTTCACTGACTGACCCTTAGCAATACGTAGTGTTTAAAATTTGCAATATTATGGAAACATTTTCAAACGTAAACAAATAGTTCTTAACATAATCAGATCCCAATATTAGGGCAATAACTGCTAACAGTGTTAAGGACGGACAGGTTTTGACGTGCGCCCTCCTGTCCACAAACTGCAGATGGCAACGCACATGTCACAGGAGGGGTCCTGTAGGCGCCACACTGAGAGCTTCATCACATATGTTACTTAAGGCTCGAAGCTACTGCTGGGGCTGCCTCTTAAGAGAGCTGCCAGGATTGCTAGGCTGCGAAGTCAGAAACCGCATTTTCATCTCCAGCACTCAGATGATTTAAAAAGATGACTCTTTTCAAAGAGTGCAAGAGATGTCCCCACTCCCACCATGCCAATGCTCAACACCTGTAGCCCTGAAACACTAAATGATACCGGAGGGTCTGGACCCAGCTCTTCAAAGTTATGCAGGGAGCCAGATCTTCATACTTCAAGGAGGACTGAACATCAAAACGATTGATTCCTTCCGACGCATGCTACAAAGAATATTTATCAAATTAGGTTCTCAAGCTTTATTGATAATAAACCGTATTTTTAAACATTTGGACCTAAAATAAACTTGTCTAGTGCAAAGTTTATAAGCATCCATGAACAAAGACGACTGTTATTTTCAGAACCACAAGTAATCTGCCCATTAACACTTAAATCCAACCAGTGAATTATTTCTCAATAACACAAATAACTGACATTAAAAATGATGGAAAGGTGGAACTTACAATGTTTAACTGAGGAGCAGTACACACTATTCCATGGAAAGAAATGGTATAATCAATATTGACATCACTAAGACTTGCCCACCAACGAGCAATGCAAAACTCAATTGCTTTCCCACCCTGTAAAGAACAATAAAAATCACAAATGTGTAAATCCCTTTTCTCCTTTTCTTTCAAATTACTGAATATAAATAGTGTTTTAAAGCAATTCTGGCTTTTTGTACAGCCGTGTGTGGAGTTACAAAATTACAGTTGCAAAGACAGAGTACAGGCGTTTAAACACACGGTTATCCTCTCAGACTCCTACGGTGCTTGTCATAGAAGATCGGAGGCAGCTTTTGGGAGCACATACTACGAAATAATAGTGAAAACAAACTGGAATAAAAACTTCAGACCAAAGGAAAAATGGCAAGAACAATGATAAGAAAAGGGGTGGGACAGCTCCGTCAGGCAGAGTCAATACCCGCAGCTGAGTTTCAGGCTCAGAGCTGCCTGGCCATCAAAGCAAAATGAAATTATGGTCACTTACATCTTTCCCCCTCTTAAAAAAAAATTAAAAACAAACACCACTTTTAGTGCTGAGTTTTAAATTAGGTTTTCTAGTAACCAGTACGTTACGAAGTCTGTGGGGGGGTCAGAGGACACTAGCACAGACAAGAGCACCAGCCGGCATCGGAGACCCAAGAGACCCAGGAAGGCCGCTATCACCGCGTGAACACACGAGGCAGCAGGCTTAAGAAAGAGCATCAGTCCGCTCGGCTTCTGTGGAGGAAGAACCACAGCCCAGCGAGGGTGGGGACCTGCCACACGGAGGTCATTCCGGTGGAAAGCAGCAGCGGCCTCACCTTCACGGCAAAACAGCCTCCTGCAGTCTTCACGGCTGGGCATTAATAAAATAACAAGTAGAAAAATCTTAAATAAGGAAGTAATTTCCTGTGTGATGAGGAAACAATCCCAATCAAGCTCCACGGTATAAGCCATCAGAATCTAGCAGACCAGCACCTTCCTTTGACTACATTTATTGAAGAGTTCAAATGATTACTATTTACCTCCAACTTGGTCTCAAGTACCCCACTGAGACTACCCACCTTCCTACTTTGTTTATTTAGCGTTAATAAAATATTCAGCCCCAATACAGTCTGAATACAAACTATAAAATCAAATTCAAATACTGAGTCTTAGCCTATACCAAAAATAAAAAACGAAATCATTTTTGGGATTTCAAACCGGTAATTAAAACTTACTAAGACAGGAAAAGCTTCAGTCAGTGTTCCTTTTTCTGGAAGGGAACAAAACTTATAGAATTCATGACTTCGATACGCTCTTTGCTTCACAAGCTGCACCGCATGAAGAACAAACTTGGCTGACACCTCAGAAGAACACGAACACACAGTAACTTCTAAAATGAGAGGGGAGGAAGCCAAGTTTTAAACTGAGAGGATTTAAAACAGACATATGATTGTCTTAATACCAACTTTTTAGAAAACAACGTCTCAAGAAAAAAAAAAATGATCTATTCAAAGGAAATCTGCATATTTCCTTAAAAACAAAGAATCAACAGAATATTAATCAAGATGAAAGGGTAGGAAAATAAACAAATCAGTATTAAAATTAACAACTGCTATGCTGCAAACACCACGGAACAGCAAGCTGTCCATGGATGGACACAATTTTCCTAATCAGGTTATTTTCAAAACCCTTTGCCCCTCTGCTGCTATGAGGAAACTTGCTTTTATGAAAAACCAACCAATTCCTGATAAAGAGAATCTTAATTTTAGAAATTTCTATTTGTTATCATGCCTAAATTCCATTAGTGTCTACTTATTCAACTTCATTGATAACTTCCTAGTCTCTCCCTCCTGTCTACTTCTAGAAAGTATGACCATCAACTACACATCCTCAGCTTTATTCTGAGGCCGAGCTGGAGGCAAAACCAAAATCACCGTGAAGCAGAATCAGCATCTTATCTAATGCACACCCACTCTAATACAGAGAACTTAAAGCAAGGCTTACGTCTCTGGTTCACAAGGTCAAGTGGGCGCAGAGCTCTGTGAACCTAATCAATTGCTAAGAATAAAAAATCTAGTGTTAGGACAGTATTTCTAATTATTTGAAATAGGACACATCTGCAGTACATTTTTTTTTTTTTTGCTTTGATTCTTTATCACCCCCATTTTACTGACACGCAATTGACAAATAACATTGCATAAGTTTAAGGTGTACACTGTGAGGATTTGATATATACATATATACTGTAAAATCATTATCACAATAAGGTTAGTTAACACATCAATCACTTTACATTCACCAATTTTTTTTGGTAGTGAGACTATTTCAGATCTGACTTTTAACAAATTTCAAGTACGTAATACAGTAGAGTTAACTACAGTCAGCTTGCTGGACTTTAGATTCCTCGAACTTATTCACCTTATAAGTAAAAGTCTGTACTCTCTGACAACCATCTTCCCATTTCTTCCCCCTCCCCAGCACATTTCTAATCTAAGACTGCTGAATGCTCTGAGCTACTTCCATTCTGGATCATTCAATAAATTCCTATTTAAAAAAAACCTAATTATTTTCAATACCAACCAAGACAAATCATAATGAGAGCACTGTAATTACTGGCATTTACCGTTGAAAAGATACTAGATTCAATATTAATTAACCATAGATTTTCCTTCAGTATTATTAGTGTACATTTTATCAAAGCTCACTGTTCGACAACCCTATGGGGCCCTGTAAGAATTAGGTAGCCCAGAGTTGTTCAACAATACAATTCTGACTCTAATCATTAACAGATATGGTATTATTCTAAATTAAGTTAAAATCTTGAATGTTAAAACGTCTTAAGATAGCCTGAATGATCTGATGTGTCAACAGTGCAAAATAGTACGTGATCTTAACAATATTTCAAACCTAACAGCAAATCTAGGGTGTCAGATGTTGTACTGTTATGACAAAAGCGTGGATTAGAGACATACACACTTCCTGTGGTCACAATCCTAGCAGAGATAGAAGGTACATAAAGATAAGTGGTCAGGACAGACTCAAATGTTACTTACCAGCCCATGTTGCACCCTCAGGAACCTCAATAAAATGCCTTCGAATCTGACCAGGTTTAAAATGTACATCTGTCAAGGCTAGATCATAATGTGACGATTCGTTTACTCTGAAAATAAAAATAAATGGCCAAATGTGATGCTGTCACCCAGAGAGACTTTATATTATAAGCCCACTGGTACTCTAGATTTTAATAGTTCATCAGAAACAAACACAGGGATTTAAAAGTTGGTTACAAAACAATGTGCACAACATTATCTCATTTTTGCAACATGTCAGTGGTGGTAAGTTCCGGATAGCCCAGTGTAGATGATTTTTCTTTTTACTTGTCTATGCTACAATTTGTCTATAAGACACACATATACAGCTCCCTCATTCACAGGATTTCCCTATTATTAGAATCTGAACTATCATGAGTCCTAAATATTAAAATCAAAGGTGATGTTTTGTGTCACTGATTCGGTCTTATAGCTCTGAGACTGACTGGTATTAAACTCCTTGTATAGCTCCAAAATACCCCGCGCCATCATGACACAGGAAAGAAGAAAACTATTTCCATAGCATTTTTGTAAGAAACCAGTGACATATAAAGGTCAAATGTGTAATTTTCTACTATGGAGACCTAAAGAATATGCAAGGGACAAATTTTAGTCGGTATGACAAACACTTAATGAGCGCCCAGTATATATACGAGGTACTGTTGTTAAGAGCTACAAATACACTGAATACATTTTCCTTTGCCCTGGCCAATCTCAGGAGGACAGAAAAATCACCAGAAACATTTAACATAATATGCTCTGGGTGGACAGAAGTGTTAGTGGAAAAGACATAAAAGATAGGTGGTTCGTGGAAAAGCTTCCTGAAGGAGATGATGTCTCAGCTGATTCCTGAATCTTATAAATTATCTTGTCTAATTTCCTACTGGACTTCAGGGAAAATCTGAGAATTTAAGTGTTCTGCAATTTCTCCATGTGTGTGTCACTTTTTATCTCCTGAATCTCATCTTATGTTTCTTATGGGCTGAGACCTGCTGCATACTTATTATTTACCAGTTAACTAATTCAGTACAAACTATTAACTGAGAGCTCTCCGTTGTCTCCAGAATTCTCATCTCAATTTGTCCTTCATCTACTGAACAGTTTGTTTTGTTCTGAAGATACTGTATAATGGGCACCACAGAGGAACCTGTAGGGCACAGTCCCTGAGTCTTCAGTGGGCTCACAGTCAAATGGGGTAAACCAAAACTAACAACATCTTGGCTAAAGTCTGTACCGCAGACGGGGTGACAGGAAATGCTGGCTCTGAAGGACTGCTGTTTGCTATTTTAGAGAGCATGATTCTGGGCAGAGCCACCAACAGATCTTAAACAGGAAGCAGTACGACGGGAGCAGAGTTCCTCGGTTCTGGGATAAAAGACAAGAAGGGAAGGGAGAGTCTGGAAACAGTGACAGGAGAAGTGGAAGAACCAGAGAAAACAGTGATCCCACAGATGGGGTGCGACGGTGGAGGCGGGTGAGCGATGAAGAAGGGACGAAGTAATACTGTCCAATACTGCAGATGGATCAGACAGGGGCATTGTCATCCCAGTGGAATTTTGGCACAGGGAAAGGGCACGGGAGATGCCACCGGGGATTCTCACAGTCAACAAGCAATAGAAAGACCACATCGCACTTGAATTTTGTGAGCAAGAAGCAGAACTAAAGCCCAGTTACCTGATTCTGGTCTATTCATCCTTTAAAAGTTCACACTATTTCCATAAATAGCCATTAAAAAATTCCATGTAACAGTAAGCTGTTGGTAACTTGTTACTTACTTGGTTGCTATAACTGCAGTGATTGGAACTCTGAACAGAGGACCTGCATTAGGGGATGCTATATCATAGCCACATACCTTGAAAAAAGAGTTAAGTTTCAGTAACCATAAACTTTTACAAGAGAAAAAGAAAGAAAAAAAAAAGTGAAATCTATTCACAGAGTAAGTTAATCTAACATTAAAATGTAAATGTCTTGGGGTGCCTGGGTGGCTCAGTCGTTGTCTGCCTTCGGTGCAGGTCATGATCCCACGGTCCTGGGATCAAGCCCCACATCGGGCTCCCTGCTCCGCGGGAAGCCTGCTTCTCCCTCTCCCTCTCCCCCTGCTTGTGTTCCCTCTCTCGCTGTGTCTCTCTCTGTCAAATAAATAAATAAAATCTTAAAAAAAAAAAAAAAAAAGTGAAGATCTTAAACACAAGTTCACGCCAATTTTCTGACGTTGGGTCACATAATTAACAGCAAATAGCCTAAACAAATGCATGCATACCCACCCTTGACCACTTCAGACCAATGGGGAAAGAGACCACCACACAGGGCACTCTCACACATTTCAGAGTATTCAGAAAGTAGCACTGAAGATGCACCAATACCTCTGTATAATGTAATCCTTCTCTTAAGCCCCTGGGATCCACACGTATGTTTATGTGTCTACATTGATTCATGAGTTCCAAATGGCTGGGACACTGAACCCAAGATGAATTTGAAGTTAAAGCTAAATGAAGCTGAAGGGATATTTTTTCAGCGTTTTCTAGCATGAAAAAGACCAAAAATTAAAGATTAGTACTTTTTTCCTTTTCTTCCATTTTAAAAAGTTCTATCTTCTCATAAAATCTAGTAGATGAGTTTAATCAGCTGTAAAACACACTAGGGCCTGGGCTTCCAAAACACAGCTTAAATAAAGCAGTCACAGAACCTTCCCTATGTCTTAGGGCACTTGTGATCCATTCACACTTTTATCCAACATGGCTGTAACCTCAAAATAAGGCGTTTTCGTGAATATCTGTCATTACTGCATGCAGATAACAGCATCTGACTGAAAGGAAGGTGCCAAGTACACAGTGGTGACTACTTCATTTACACCTCCTTGAGCTGCGGTTTTCCCTGGCTGCTTCTACTTCCCATTCTCCAACCGAAACTCTCTCTTACACCCAAGTAGTAAGAGTGGTAAAGAAAAGGAACTGGATGCTTTACCATCCACAATTCGATAAAACCCTGGGTCACTGAAGGCCCAGGCTACTGCTTTCCTCAGTGGTCACCAGGCTGAGCTGCGACGATACTGGGATCCCTGCTTTGCTATCACATCCATCCCCCTTAAAATATATATGATTTAAAATAATATTGTTAACTCATGTTTTCTCTTTAGAACATTAACCCAAATGGCATTTCTCTCATACGACAGTATTCATTCAAACCACAAATGTGAGCCCTTCGGCTTACTGTCCAATTACTAACCGGTATTTTCCGGAAACACAGGTTCAACGCCAACGCCATGATCTGAAGGTGCAGCCACCTGAACAGGGTCTCGGAGGTAGATGCCGCGGTTATTTCCAACAGTAACAGTGAAACCTAATTTATTAGCAAATGATGTATTCTGAACGAGGTAGTCATAGGCTTTATCAACCTAATTAGAAGAATACAAACAGTAAAATATCAATGGTTCGGTCAAGAAAACATTTCGTTATAAATTACCAATTTGATTTCAGTTGTAAAAAAAGTACAGGCAAAAAGCTGGTTTCTACATTCACCTCTCTAAACTACGTGGTAACCCCACATGAGGGGGCAAGTCTACCTTTTCAGACAAAGCACCAGCCCGACCACTCACCTCCAACTCCGCTCTCTAGATTCACACAGCTCGTCCCAAGTAACCAAAATCAGGCACTCCTCCATACGCCATTAGATTCACAGGTTTTGCCCTCGCCATCTTCGCCTGGAATTTCTACCCTCTCTATGACTTAGGTTTACTGTATTTCTCTCTTACTAAAACAAATCTGTCTCAACTACAAAATCTGATTTCATATCCTCTTTGCTTACCAGTTCAGAAACTATTATGATCATATAACGAAAAATCAGATAAACTCAATCACTGTTACAACAGGAAATGTTATCCAGTAATAGCTAAGACCGTATCTTAATGATTAATCTATCTTTCGTAACAAACAACACTACCTGAATAATACCATGTCCTTGGGCAAATACTTCTATATTGTCAGCCTTTACTGCAGTATTTTCTAGAGCTCTTCTGACTGAATGAACCGTGTAGTTAACGTTATTAGCTTTCAGACCTGAAATGTGAAAAAGCAAAAGCAAGAAAGGAGTATTAGAGAGTTTGCTACTTGAAACCTTCTTCCCCTCACCAGTAGAGAGAACATGTACGTTCTCGGGCTTTAAGGTCCTGTGTTTCAACACTCGTTTCTTAATCTTTTTGAAAAAACTAAACTACAACAGCCTAGCTCAAACTGCTAGCATCACGCAAGGATCTCATTCAGTAAAAATCGAGGTGCGCCCGTTATGCAAGGGCACGAGTGTGCACTCTGCGAAGGTGATGCAAACGTGTGAAGCAGATACCTGAAGGCATTCGAATGACATTTTCTCTAAAACACTGCTGGTCAAGTGGGTACCCGGTTGGCTCAGATGGTAGAACACGTGACTCTTGATCTTGGGGTTGTAAGCTTGAGCCCCACGTTGGGTGTGGAGATTACTTAAATCTTAAAACACTGCTGGTCAAACGATATGGTCGCCAGGGATACTAATCAACCTGGCTGTGTTACAGAAACCAAGGGAACTTAACCAGCAAAAAAGATGCGCAGGCCTGACCACAGCTCAATTAATTCCGCATCTTTGAGACTGAATCCCAGGTACTGATACTGACTAAAAGCTTCCTGGGTGATGCCAGGAGTAGCCAGGCTGGGAATGACTGTTCTGTGGGAAGGGTATGGAAGCCACCAATTTGTCAACTTTGTGTTGAATACTGTTAGAGATAAAACAGTAATACCGCATTCCTGTCCACTCCAGAGTTCATCAAACGTATGCGCACTTACAATATGTTAAGAAACGAACAAAACAAACATGAAAGTATGCTGCTTTAGGAGTGAATCGAGAAAGGGGCGCCTGGGTGGCTCAGTCATGAAGCATCTGCCTTCAGCTCAGGTCATGATCCCAGGGTCCTGGGATCCAGCCCCGCACTGGGCTCCCTGCTCGGCGGGAGGCCTGCTTCTCCCTCTCCTACCCCCCCGCTTGTGTTCCTGCTCTCGCCATCTCTGTCAAATAAGTAAATAAAATCTTTAAGAGTGAATCAAGAAAGCGGCCAATTTTGTCAGTGAGAATCCAAAAGAAGGGGACGCTTTATGAGGGGAAGGAACAGGAGTCGAATCTTACCAGAATGTACGGGAATTTGCAAGGCCAAAAAATGGCACAAAAGAATTCTAGGCAGAGAGACTAAGCTGTACAAGGACGGGAGGCTGGAGCAACCCTGAGATGTGGTGAGGTTGAAGAGAACTAGAAATGAAGGCAGAGAGTCCTGGGACCTCATGAGAGGAACGCTCCTAAGGAGGAAGCTCTGTGACAACCTGGTGACGGTAACTGAGTCCCAGTCAATGCCAATGTCACCTGATCAATACCGTGAGCCTCGGGCGCACCACCCCAGAAACTCCCACCTCCCTTCCCACTTTAGTTATCCCCACAGCAATATTACCTTTTAATGTGTAATATAAACTAATTTTAAATTCTATTTAGTCTGTCTCCCACAGCTATGATAAATTCCACAGGGGCGGGTACTATTGAGCCAAAATAATGCTTGAGAGTCATTAACAGCAAATAAATGTATTTGTTGAATGAATGAATACACATTCAAATCCTTATTATCACACAATTATTCGCCATCTTAAACTTTACTTTGAGCCAGGACATGACCAATTCCACACATTTTCTCACCATGAGAACTTCAGAAAACACAAATATCTGTCTGCAATAAAGTAAGAGAAATGTATTCAGTTACTTTTTGTGACCACTGCCTGACTTCGTATTATGCTATAAACTGAAAACAAGAGTAAGTTAGACCAAGTAGAGCACTAAGCAATATCCTTACCCGAAAGTATCAGGGCGATGCCCCCACACGCATTGGGAGAAGACATGGATGTCCCGTTCATTAGCTGAGTTCCTCTCAACGTCCAGTTGGGAACAGAAGCAATGGCTCCTCCGGGCGCGCTGACACTTACTCCGAGGGCCCCATCAGCACTAAACGAAAAGCCATGAAAGTCTGCTTACGATGGTGAGAACTGGATCAACACGGGCATTCATAAGAAGGCCACTAGTCAAACAGATTAGAGCACAATACCATGGATAATTTGCAGTATTGGAATCAGTTGTAAAAAAAATACCCAGCACAGCTATTTCCCCGTTATGTAGCAATTATCTTCCTTAAAAGTGGGCAAAATCTGGTGTGTTTGTATGTATCTGGGATTATGTGCAAAAGGTATCGGGTATCTTTCTGGAGGGAAAATAAATTGTCATTGCTCAGACTCCTTGATGAATGCACTTTTTTCTTGTCTGCAACAAGTAGAAGCTTTGCCTTTATCTAAAGTTTAACATAGCATCGTCCAATAGAAATATGTGAGACACAGAGGGCATTTATTTATTTTTTAAATATTTAATTTATTTATTTGAGAGAGACAGCATACACGCTTGCATGTGCGCATGCTCAGTGGGGGGAAGGGCAGAGGAACAAGCAGACACCCCACTGAACTCTGAGCCCAACATGGGGCTCCATCCCAGGACCCTGAGATCATGACCTGAGCCCAAGGCAGCCGCTTAACCGACTGAGCCACCCAGGCACCCCCAGAGGGCATTTAAAACTTTCCAAAAGCTGCATTTAAAAAAAGCTAATGAGAAACTGGTGAAATTTCTTTTAATAATGTATTTTATTTAACCCAACATATCCAAAATATAATTTCAGTACGTTATTAGTAGAAATAAACGAGTTAATTTATATCCTTTCTTGTACTAGTCTTAAATATCTCATGTACATCTCACACTTAGAGCCTATCTCAATGCAGACTAACCTCACGTGACTCACAGCTGTCACACTGTATGGCTCAAGTCCATGGGCCCCCTCGTTGAGGGCTCTTGACTCCATAGGGTAATGAAATAATGTACACATAGTTCATCGCCATGTAGTCACCCAACACAAGCTCTGTCCCCGGCCCCAAGTAAAGGAATAACATGATGACACGCTAACTTCGTCTTCCCTGGAAGAGTGGCCGAAAGTTCCCCACAGAAGCTGTTGGCCCCTCCCTTCTACCACTCTTCTCCAACTGACTGGACTATTCTTATTACTGGCTAAGAATACTAGTGCACTTTGGTTTCAAATTTTCAGAGAGCTGAACTCAATGTAAATAAGATCCCCCTCCTGAAATGGGTTGGTGGCACCTCGTTTAGTGCTTATCTTAAAATAAACACTGTTAGATAAAGACATATTGAGCTGTAAAGACTTTCATACAGTATTATTGAGTGACAAAAGGTTACAAAGGTGCCTGAATACTGTGATCTCCCATTTATGGACACGACAATGACTAAAAGAATGTGCACCAAAATGTCACCCAAACACATCACAGACAATGAGATTTAGGGTAATTTTTACTTTCTTCTTTGCACCGTCTATATTGTCTACCAACATTCACAATGAGCACGTGGTATCTTGTAACCGGAAGAGTCATAAATTCTAACTGACTACCCCCTGTTGCTCTCTATTCATTTTACACTACTCTGTTAGTGATTAATCACAAAGCATTTACTAAGTGCTCTAAAAAAGGGTTCCATGACTCTGAGAAACAAACTGAGGGTTTTAAGAGGGGAGAGGGGTGGGGGAATGGGTTAGCCTGGTGATGGGTATTAAGGAAGGCACATACTGAATGGAGCACTGGGTGTTATATGCAAACAATGAATCAATGGAACACTACATCAAAAACTAATTATGTAAGGTATGATGATTAACATAAGGTAATAAATAAAATTAAAAAGAAAAAATAAAAAGGATTCCATGATATATAAATATAATTTTTATTAAAAAAAAAAACTGGGGGGTGCCTGGCTGGCTCAGTTGGTAGAGCTGTGTGTGACTCAATCTCAGGGCTGTGAGTTCAAGTCCCATGTTGGGCATGGAGCCTACTTAAAAAAAATAAAAAATATACAAATAAAGTAAAATTTTCTTTACATATAACTTTTATATTCCTTATTAAAAAACTTTACCTAAACATGATATAAGTTTCCTTAAAAAAGCTAGTGATGTTTTTCTTCTAAAATGCAGTATGTAATAAAAATTTAAAACATGCTTATGTAGACAGTATTTGGTAATCCGTCTTTAAGAAATATGCCATACTTGTAAACACCAGGAAGTCAAGTAAATTCTGTATGTCTGACAGTCTTTCCTGACAAAGAGGATTTTTCAAATAGTACACAGAATATGCCCCGTTCAGAGATCACTACTCAATGTTTTATACCCTAATAATTAAACAACATATTTGCAATAATATTCCATGTTTATAGCACAGTAAACATGAACAAATTCTCTCAATTCCTAGAATAACTGGTTTGCGAACCAAGCTTCCCCCGTAATTCATGAACTCATTTTTAAAGATTCTTTTTTTTTATTTATTCATTTGAGACACAAATATACACAGCGAGAGAGCACAAGCAGGGGGAGGGGGAGAGGGAGAAGCAGACTCCCGCTGAGCCAGGAGCTCGACGTGGGGCTCCATCCCAGGACCCCGGGATCATGACCTGAGCCGAAGGCAGACACTTAACAAACTGAGCCACCCAGGTGCCCATTCATGAACTCATTTTTCTTTCTTTTTTTTAAAGATTTTATTTATTTATTTGACAGAGAGAGACACAGCGAGAGAGGGAACACAAGCAGGGGGAGAGGGAGAAGCAGGCTTCCTGCCGAGCAGGGAGCCCGATGCGGGGCTCGATCCCAGGACCCCGGGATCATGACCTGAGCCGAAGGCAGACGCTTAACGACTGAGCCACCCAGGCGCCCCAATGAACTCATTTTTCTTGAAATAATTCTTTAAATGTTCTACGGGCAAATAAGACTAACAAAGGCTGGTTTAAACATTCTTTGTTACTTTGTGCTTATACTGACTGTACATAAAATATTTCAAAATCAATTTTAGAAGAGAATCAATAAGTTTAATAATTAGTACTTTTATTAACTGAATATAAAACATGTAAACCTTTGCCAACTTTGACTCTGAATCCTGGCCACTCTTATTCAGATGTGGAGTTTTAGGCCAATTAGTTGGGCTGATGTGGGCAGTATATGGTGATGATACAGGAAAGGCTTGATAATCCACATGGAGACCTATAGCCTGAGTGCTTTCACTAACAGTTATAGTAAACTACTGAAATAAGTTTATTTTTTAAGAAGAAATTATCTAGGAAAGAGTAGGAAGATATCTGTAATTCAGAGGATTAAATTTGGCATTACCACATTTGACCTGATTCCAACCAATTTTTCTCTTTTTTTTTTAAAAAGATTTTGTTTGTCTATTTGAGAGAGAGAGAGAGAGAGCACAAGCAGGAGGAGTGGTAGGCAGAGGGAGAGGGAGAAGCAGACTCCCCGCCGAGCAGGGAGCCCGATGCTGGGCTCGATCCCAGGACCCTGAGATCACGACCTGAGCCAAAGGCAAACACTAAACCAAATGGGCCACCCAGGTGTCCCCAATTTTGCTAATCTTATACTCAGAACAGTTATGTCATACATCTAACAATAAAAATATCTGTAATTTATTCCTTTAATTATGTTTCCCTGAAATTAGATTGTTCCTCAAAATGAAAAAGTTGAAAAGTAAAAACCAAAAAGTACCTGGTAAAGTTACCAAAACTTTGTCCCTTCCCACCATGTAGTTTAACAAAATAGTTGTAACAGACCCGTGTACTACTCTCAACCTACCTGGGGCCTCTTGAAGACCATGTGTACTGATTTGCTGGTAATTTCTCTCTCAGAGAATACTCAGCAACCATCATATCGGGAGAAACATATGCACCAACACCTGTGGGATGAAGTTCATCATGAACAAAAGGACATAAAATTAGATCCTAATTCTAAACCCACTGTTCACTCAGCTGTGTGACCGTGCGTAAATCACTCAATCACCCTGTACCACAGTCCTTGTTCATAAATGGAAAGAAAGAAAACTTAATAAGCAAGGAAAGTTTACTATGTACCAGACATTAAACTAGGTGCTTTGGTTTTGAATATAAAAACACCTACCAGGATTCTCATGTAGATTAAAGACAAAAATATACCTAAAACTGTGTGTAAAAGAAAAAGAGAAATTTGTTTTAAACTATAAAATATAACTTTAGGAAAATAACGGAATTAGTTTGCCTTCATTTTTAAATGACCATTGTATCCAAAATTCTACCCATAAAGTTGGCAGTATCCCTCTTCCACAAAATGGCTGTAAAAACGAGCAAACAGCAAAGACATTTAACATGCTGCAGTCTTCCAGATAAATATGTAAAGGCAGACTAGTCAAAAAGGCTCTAAATTCATAGACTTACAGGGATCAAACTCAGTTTCTTCATCCTAGAAATCTGGAAATGGCCTAGAAAGGGCTGAAAAAAATGTACTAAACGTATAGTGACTGGCAGAGAAAAGACTTAGAATCCAGGTCGGCCAGCTCCTAATTCTTTACAACATACATACATGCAGAATAGAAGACTGGATAAAATATGTGAGTTAAGAGGATTTAGGTTAACAGTGCTTGCCACTGTTATAAAAAAATTGTAATCACTTGTAAAATGTAGTTTAAATTTTTCAGTGAGTCTGGGGATAAGAAAATGCCAAAACACCGAGTACTGTGGCAGAGGGGTGGATTTTGATCTTTAAGTACCTTTCAGTTCTATTTTCTGTTTCATTTTAATTTGTGTATTTAAAATATCTAGAGAACCGAAATACAAAGGACAGATCACTGGTAGGCACTACTGTCTCAACACACGATTTAACAATTACTTCAGCAAGAGGTTTTAAATTACACAAAGCAAGCTACACCTTGCTTGAGATTTAGAAGCTATAAATAAAAGTATGCCCTATAAGCTAAGATCCCGGTTATTTAAATTTTTTAAAGGACCAGTTTCTAAACTTGGATACCCAAATATTATTATGTATCTGTAACATACAATATCTGTATGCCTTTAATAATAACTATAATATGTATACATTCAAGCGGTTAATGATGTATATATCAGAAAAATTATTTGGGACCAAACAGCATTTCTTGTCATGCAACCAATTACAAATGTTAAGAGGTATTAGCCTTATACTGATCTCAAATTTAAAAATAAAGGAAAAAATTCTAGGCATCAATTATGACCTATTTGTTCTCTGAGTTCATTATCCTCCTCATTCATGCCTTGTATTAAAAAACAGGGGTGGGTGTTACGCTTTGTGGGTGTTTTCGCACAAGTTGGGAGCTACAGCTAATTTTATCATTTTCATATTATGTATGAAACTCATTTTGATCTCCCTTAACTCTTGTTGAGGGGCATCTTCCCCATCGAGTGCAGTGAAACAGACACCACCACATCATACCCGACAGACCGAACGGTGGAAGAGAAGCCACGTTCATAGAATAAATGTGTTTCAGCTGCTTTTCTTCTCATTAATAAAGCTCCCTTTCTTGACATCTGATTCTCTCTGCATGACCCAAGAGAAATTAAAGGAGGAAACTATTCTATAAATAAGCAGTCATATACTATAAATAAAAAGTGAAGCAAGTCTCTGTGTTTATGTTGCTCACTTAGTCTGGAAAAGCCTTTCCTTGCTCATTTCTACCTATCGAAATCCTCACTGCCACGCTTCTTTCCGAAAGCCTCACCTGGATTCTTGAATCAGAAGTACCTGCACTTCTGCTAAGCCAGACTGCCCCTGTGCCTGCCTCACACCACTTCCTCCCACCCGCCTCAGGGTAGCAGCTCTCCGCCAGACTCTGCCTTCCTGAGGGCACACACTCAAGGTCCAGAGGGGCTTGCATACAGCAGAGATACAATTAACGTCAGATTCCCTGCTTGTTTTTAAATAAGTCTATTTCTCAAGCAGGAAGCTAACCTATGACACTGGATGTCGTTCCACCCGGACAGCCGACCGTAGAAAGACATGGACCGTTATTCCCAGCGCTTGAAACGTAAATGATGTTATGCTTCCACACTGCTTCACTGATTACTTCACAAATTCTCCTGAAACACAGAGAGAATTTCTTTGAGATAGAAAACAGTCCCATTTTTCAAGACATGTATTATTATACTGTGAAGAGATTTTTAAATACAGTTTTCATAAAAACCAAACTAAAAGATGGGTTCTTAGTAGTAGAACTCAAACAGCGGCTACAAGGAAGAGGTGTGCATTAGAAGCAAGGGACATTCGCAGACTATAAATGCTTAGCCTTATTCTCGGTGTGTATAATACCAAAATACTGTTAGAACGTGTGGTTGAGTAACTTTTGGCACATCCACCGTTGGTGGAACATGACAGCCAAGCCAAGCGACACACCTCCGCTGGATTTTAGTGTAAGGAAGGAGTCATGGGACCAAGGTCAATGTGGGAAGAATGCCAGATTCAACGTGGAATATAGGTAGGGCCCAAAAGCAAATACTGCAATAATAGAAGGGATTTGATTAGCTAGTGGGGAAACAGAGAGTTTGTCTTCCACCCTCCTCTTAATATAATGTATTTAGAAATGACTCCGCAGGGGATTCCTACATATATTTATGATTAGTGGCAAAGGTGAAGGGGAACTAAGGAAATAGGGAGAACTTCAGAGTAAGATTTAAAATACAGGGTCTCGTTAGAACTGGACAGCAAACAAGAAATGTACTGGTATTAAATAAAGGAGATGAAGTTAGACCATTGAGAAAATGCAGTCAATAGAAAAAAGGCATACGGCCAAGAACGCCACAATCCTGAGTGGGAAGGGAAGAACATTAGGGAAAGAGGACCTTAAAAGGATGAACGTCAAAGGAAGAAAGAAATACACTTAGGTAAAAAAAGGTACTGAGGCAAGAGAAGAGGGCAAGTTTATGTTCACAAAAGAAATGAGTGAGGATGGCAGGGTGATTGTCACAAGGGCAGGAAAGTGATGTGTCACAAGAAACCTAGTCCTGATTATCGGAGAAAACTGAGCTATTTGAAAACAGCAAACTATAGGGTCTGGCTTGGTAAAATTTTCATCTTGGCAGAGCTTTATTAAAGAGCTTCAGA
The DNA here is from genome assembly GCF_029215605.1 of Mirounga angustirostris. Classification (NCBI taxonomy): domain Eukaryota; kingdom Metazoa; phylum Chordata; class Mammalia; order Carnivora; family Phocidae; genus Mirounga; species Mirounga angustirostris. The sequence goes on from NW_026991711.1 coordinate 9,233,107, forward strand.
AACTGGGTGACAGGTAGATATGGATGGCCTAGTGGGAATGGGGGAGAGGTGACCACTAAGTAAACACTCTAAATGAAGTCATTTCAAAGTTATTATTGTGAAGAAAAAAAAGGTGAAGTAACATGAGTTCAAGGCTGAGCCGCTGAATTTAGCAGGAGGACACCATGACACAAGAAGGCAGGGGGTCATGTGACACACATCAAACTGCACCAAGGAGCTTCAGCAACGGTGACTATACCAACCAACCACGCTCTGCTGGAGAAGTGAGGGAAAGCAGTGTGAAAGGAAGAGATCTGTCTGTCTGGGAGCAGTTTTTAAGGAGAGGAAATGGCAACCAGACAGCCAGTGCCTGAGTGACTTTTAACCCTGAGCACTTCATTTACTTTATTCATTTATTTTAATCTTTAAAGATTTTATCCAGTTATTTATTTGAGAGTGTGTGTGCATGCACGTGGGTGAGCACCAGATGGGGGAATAGGGATGGGAGGTGGGCAGAGGCGGAGGGAGAGAAAGAGGCATAAAATCTCAAGCAGACTCTGTGCTGAGCACAGTGCCCAACACGGGGCTCCATCCCATGACCCTGAGATCATGACCTGAGCTGAAACCAAGAGTTCGATGCTTAACCAACTGAGCCACACAGACGCCCCCGCAAGCACTTCATTTATTACACAAGAAGGGAAGGCAGAGAAGGTGGGGTCAGAGTAGGCTGTAGGAAGGTCAGGAGCCCCCTCTGAGGGCTTCTATCTTCTCTGGGAAAGAGGTAAGAACATTAGCTAAAGGAAGAAAGGACAGGTCGCTGAAGGTCTTCGAGGAGAAAAGAAGGTGTAAATGACCATACAGGAGTGAAAGAGTAAATGCAGATGATCGAAGGCAATGCTGAGTGACCATCTGAGATTCCTGCTCACGAACTTAAAATGCAATGTGAGTCTGAGTATCCAACTAATAATAAGTTCAGCAGGTCAGGTGGGATCACTGAAGAGATCAGCAGGTTGCAGCAAGTCTAGCATTCTGTCAGGTCAGTACACCTGGAAGAGCTCAGGCTGCTTGTCAACGAGGAGCTGTAATGAGGGATGGGGCGGTGAGTCTTCCTGGCTAGGAGGGAATCACGACATCACAGACAAGACCGTGGGAACAGGGGCCGGGGGTTTACGAGATACACACTATCATCTAACCATGGGACTGCTCGTTTTCAGTTGTGGTGTACGATCCAGTTATAAAAACACTCCGTACTCTCCATCAGCTAAAGTCTACGGCTCACAAGTATCCGAGAACACTCACCCAGAATTTGGCCAGTGAGTTGCTTCTCCATAGCTGTAGTTGACAAGATCACACTTATGATTTATGACTTCTATCATCTATTAAGGAGATGAAGAGTCTAGTTTAGGCAGCAATTTATACAAAGATCAGCCAGTAAAATAAAGGCATGGAATCCCAGTTTCTTAACCAATCATCTTCTATTTCAAATCCAAATGTATCTGTTACTTCCAACTTTTAAGTTGAAAAACTTAAAAAAACAAAAAAACGTAGGCAGAGACACAGAGTATAGTAAATAGTCAATAAAAAACACAACTAGCATGTGCAGAATGGAATGGTTCTTACTAAATTCTAAAATCACTGAAGTTAAAGTAAAATCTAATTCATACGTTAAAAGGAAACACAGACTGTAAATGAAATCCTTTCTAGACTGATGGAGCAAGCTGGATAAAAGGTCGGTGTGGGTTTTTTTTTAAAGTATCTCAAAATAGTGTGCTAGGGGACTTAATAGAAATGAGAAGTATAATATAATATTTTTGTATTTTCTAAAAAACTGCATCTTAATAATTTTTAATAAAAATAATTTAAAACTGCATTAACGTTTTAGCTTCCTCAAAGTCCTGTATACCAAATACAGTCCAACATTTCTCAGTAAAATCAAGAACAACTTATAAACCTAGACCTACCCACGGTCACCCATCCTTTTTCTTCTAAAGCAACACCTCCCCAATACTCACGGCGCGTATGAGGCCCGTGCCTGTTTCCATCGTGCTCAGTCGGGTATCACCGATCTTGATGGAAAGAATCTGAGCACCGGGAGCTACACCATTCCGTTCAGGTTCTTCTGGAAAATGCCCAGCGGCTATACTAGCTACGTGTGTTCCATGAGCTCCTAGAGGCAAAAAGAGGGGACCACGACGGAATATTTTCAGAGATTCTAAGTTTTAACCATTCAATTTACATATCACTAAGCATGATGAAATAAAAATATTCTCTCACTTTAACACCTAACTATATATTATTAAGTCTCATCAATAATTCACAAAAAATGAAACTTTTTCAACTACATACACTATTCTGCTACCCTGGATTCTATCCTGTTCATTGAAAGCAAAATGCAAGTTACAAAGGTGAGAAAGGATCTGCAACATACACAACTGACAAAGTGCTTATATCCAGATTATAAGCTTTCTGATCCAAGAGAGAACCCAGAAGAAAAATGGGTAAAACACTTGAAAGCATTTCACAGAAGGGGGATAACCAATGGCAAATAAATATATGAAAAGATGTTCAACTTCATTAGTCATCTGGGGAACACAAATCAAAGCCACAATGAGATAGCTCAGCGTACCTTTCAGAATGGCTACGCCTTTATGGCCGACAACAGCAACTGTGGAGGAGGACGTGCGCTCACTCCTACATTACTGGTGGGAGTAGAGACCGGCATTTTGGAAAGCTGAACACAGGGCATACCTACGATCCAGCAATTCCACTCCCAGCCTTACCCCCAACAGAAATGCGTGCACATGCATGCTAAAAGACACATGCAAAAACATTCATGGCAGCACCGCTTGCAAAATTCAGAAACTTGAAACAACACCAAGATCCATCAATAGTAAATGGATATATGGTGCATTCATGGGTTAAATATTATACAACAATAAATAGGAACTACTTCTAAACATTGTGAGATGAAGCACACAAAAATAAGGTTGATCTAAAGAATTCACACACAGAAGGATATATACTGAATAATCCCATGTATATAAATGGAAACACATCACCTTGGGTTGAACTATATGAAAGTGCCACTATTTAATAATTTCTGACCTATAAAAACAGCAATATTATTGGGTGGTTCAAACTAATGCAGTGATAGAAATCAGGACCGTAATTAACTCTGGGAGGACTGAGGGTAGATTACTGTTTAGGAAGAGACAAGATGGGGCTTTGACAATGTTTTATTTCTTGACCTGGTTACACAAAAGTATCCACTTTGTGAGAATTCAATGTGTATACAATTTGTGATTTGCATACTTTTCCATAGTATGTCATATTATCAATAAAGCAAAAGCAAAACAAAACAGCTAGGGTTTCTTTTTTTAAGTGAAAAATTTTCTTAAAAGACATGGGTAGAGAGAAATCTCCCACTACTGTCAGATAAACAATAAACGCCTACTGGCACCAGGCCTTAATGTTTGGGTAACGACACAGTCGTCTTAGCTCCAGAAGAAATGGGAGCACATGACCCTTCTGCCTGCTGCAATGCTCAGAGTCCCATGCTCTAGACACCTGCTGTCACACAGGAATATGGACCCAATGTCACCAATTCTTCCTTTCTTATTTTTTCCAATGAAAAATAGGGAAGCTGGATTTTAATGTCACCCCCTCCCCCAAACCACTTGCCACCACCAGTCAGAGTGGATAAATGTCAGCAGGCTGTCCACCACCACATGTGGACGAGAACGTGGAGCTCTGGAGTACTCGTAGTCTGCTGGTGGAGTGTGAAAGGGTGCAGCCACTGTGTTTCTTAAAAGGTTAAATACATACCTACCACATCCAACCAGTTCTCCTAGATACCAGTCCAAATTAAACAAAAACATATTTGCACAGAGACTTGGACCCAAATGTTAGAACAGTCCAAATGTCCACTGATAGGTGAATGGATAAATGAACCACGGTGTATCCACATAATGAAATACTACTCAGCAATAAGGAACAAGCAATTTATAACCATAATATGGATGAATTTTATACTGTAACTATTCTACTTATACAAAATGTCAGAAAATGCAGTATCTAGACTGACAGCAAGCAGTTCAGGAGCTACCTGGGGCTGTGGGTAGAGACAGGGCTGGATTACAAAAGAAGACAAGCAGACTTACAGTGGGGATGGATATGTTCATTATCTTGACTGGGATAATGGTTTCCTGGGTATACATATCTATCAAAACTTATCAAATTGTGTATATATACATGCAGTTTATTGTACTTCAACTATAACTCAATAGTATTGGGAGAGGGGGTGATAAGAGTTAAAGCTGTCCTTGTTTCCTCCCTAGAAGTAACCACTATCCAGAAGCTGGTGTGTATATTCTTCCCATCTATATTTTCATCATACACACACACACACATCCATGAATACTGTATAGTATTATTTAGCATGTCTTACAATTTTACACAAATGTTTTATCAATGTATTTTTCACTAAAATTTTGTATTTGAGATTTATAAATATAGGTATATGTAGATCTATTCATTTTGTTTGCCATATAAATATTCCACAATGAATAATACAGTTTTAAATTAACCTGTTCTTTTGGATATTTGGAGAGTTTCCAACTTTTTTGAAATTACATAGACTGCCGTATGAGGATCTTTTTTTTTTTTTTAAAGATTTTATTTACTTATTTATTTGACAGAGAGAGACACAGCGAGAGAGGAAACACAAGCAAGGGGAGTGGGAGAGGGAGAAGCAGGCTTCCCGCGGAGCAGGGAGCCCGATGCGGGGCTCCATCCCAGGACCCTGGGACCATGACCTGAGCCAAAGGCAGATGCTTAATGACTGAGCCACCCAGGCGCTCCCGTATGAGGATCTTTTTACCTGACTTTGTACTTGTAGGTGAATTGCTTAAGAGGTAGTATGTGGAAGTAAAGTTCCTTCCAAAGGAATTTCCATAATATGAATTATGTTGATGATTTTTTCGTGGCTGGACCATGCCTGTACTACTCTTGGAATGGATCCTACATCATTATGACTTTAAAGAAAACAATACCTTACTAAGGGGATCAAATCCCATTTATTATCCTATACCTAGTTCTTTAGGTAGAATTGCTAAAGTTCTCTCTAAGGCTGCTTTAAGACTATAGTAGTTCAATACCTTACCATGTCAAAAGTTTATCTCTAATTAGCAAATCTGAAACAGAATACCTCCACTGGTCACAATGGAGAGCAGGTTTCCATCATCATATATATTAACAGAGTAATTTAACATCTCAGCTGTGCCAAAGGAACCATATTCTTGGGCCTCTTTGTAGTTTCGCAATACGGTAGATTTACTCAAATCCCCATCTTCATTCGAATCAATGCAGGCTCTGTAAATTGAGAATAGAGTAGATAGTGAAATTTACCTATTTTCTTTGGCTTTCTAAAAATAACGTGGTATGGTTTATTAGGTACCTTCTTACTGTCTTGTCTGTTTTGTCACAACAAACACAGTAACTGCTGGCTTTAGAGTCTTCTGTTTCAAAGTCACCAGTAAAGACTAGGTAAGAAGCTTAAAGGAACCAGCCTTTAAATGAAGGCATGTATAAAGGAGTTTAGCAACACCGTCCGTCACAAAACTCCAGGCAGAAAACCATCTAGCCACTTAAGAAATTAGACCAAAGCTTAGCCTAGAGCTTTAGACTAGTTCAGGATGATTATGACACATAGCCTAGGCCTTATTCCCTTCTGCTTCTATTAGAATTGGTTTCATGAATACAACAGTGTATGCAGCCTCCTTGAAACTAGATGAACTATAGACTGTGCCTCATCCCCATAGTTATAACAGCCTTAGGCAAACATTTTTTACACAAGTACTTTCTACACAGTTTTATAGTTGTCCTCCTGTTTGTTCTTTCCCCATTTTATTACCGCTATAATTTTTAAAGTATATATTCCAAATACTACAAAATATCTGATTACAGCTAAATAAAATAAAAATCATACATGGAATGCACATCACTTAAAGGTCAACATTATGTTTTTAGCTATTAGGCCTTCTGCAGATTTGCTAGATAAGAAGAACGGTGCTTTAAACAAGCTAGAGTCAATCACAATTGCTATAGTGAATTAATGGAAGCCCACTAGTATAGAGAGGGCATTTCTTATAGATACTATTTTATTAACAAACTATGACAGTTTGGACAGAACGATCTCTGAAACTGTCCGTTTTTTTTTTTTTTTTTAAGATTTTATTTATTTATTTGACAGAGAGAGACAAAGCAAGAGAAGGAACACAAGCAGGGGGAGTGGGAGAGGGGGAAGCAGGCTTCCCACTGAGCAGGGAGCCCGATGCGGGGCTCGATCCCAGGACCCTGGGATCATGACCTGAGCCGAAGGCAGACGCTTAACGACTGAGCCACCCAGGCGCCCCTGTCCGTTTGTTTTTATGTAAACCCTCATCAATGTGGGCTAAAATGATTTATGGCATTTCAAAAAAAGACACGCAATATAGGAAAATACAGGAGACTGAACACTAATGGCGAAAATGAGACAAACAGAAAACAAGTAGCATTATCAAATGGAATTAGGACTGAGATTAACAGGTAAAATATATTCCACCAAATGTCCCCATTTGCTAGACAGAGTAGCACTTTTGGTTCCTAAAAGCATGTAACTGGCCAGTATCCATCCTGGCAATCATCTCTGAGGTCCTCTGTTTCTTTCATCCAGCCCATCAGACACTCGAAATTCCTGGCAGTTCCTCCCTCATCCTCTTGACTTTCCCCTCTACCTCAAGCCCTGCCCCTACCCTCTCTGCTAACTTGAGCTGATCCTTCAATGAAATCTTTCATGATGCTTCTGAGATGGGCTCAGATGTTCTCATACTTGCTTCCAGAGTCTAGAGTCCATGGAAGAGCTTCTCTAGAATCTGCCTGGTACAAAGAAGGTACAAATACTTGCCAAAGGATGAAAGAACGAAGGAATCAACATCTTTAACAACATTCTCACAGCAAATACATTGACATATTCCACAGATCAGTTTCCTGTAACCACCATCAATATGAAGTGACTCAACATTCAAGCACTATATCAAAATATCAATAAAAAATTGAGAGACTTCCCTCAATAATGCCACAGAGGGCAAGTATGCATAAGGTACAAGGGTACGACTTTCTGAAGGTGGCTGGCTTAGTTCAAGGACAATTGTCAGAATAGCAGAAAGGGAACATGGAAATGAGGTTCATGGGTAGGATAAGAGTACCTGTGTGTGTGGGGCGGGGGGGGGGGGGGCAGGACAGGGGGATTGGGTTATAAATTCCTGGACATTTGTAATACATTTCTTTGTCCAATTTTCTATGGAAAAAATCCACAGCTTTCATCAAACTCAAAGGAAATCTGAGATAACAAGGTCAAAAACCACTGGAAAAAAAAAAAAAAACAGTTAATGGCCTTTCCTTCATGTAATCCTCCACAAATACTGTCTTCTCAACCAGTGTTTGCTCCATATTGAGTGACAAACACTTAAAGAGTATGGTTATGCTAGGTTACGGGCTAAGGGCAGTGATGTGGGTTTAAATCTTTGTAAAAACAAAAGCCAAGGCGCTTAAGGTCACTTCAGCTTCCCTCAGAAATGGCTGGCATTTCTGAAATGACAAATCTGAAGATTTGCTTTAGGATCTCGAAGATTCTCCTCAAAAAATTCTGGCTCTAACTCTGAGATGGGGTGGGGGAATCAAAGCCCCACATGGTATACAGTACCATGCAAACAAAAGTTAAATTATTTCCAGTAATACCTGACAGCGTAACTCTGCTGCATTTTTCATGGATTATAACATTCTCTAAATTGTTACTCCAGTGACTTCAGCTTTTATCAAGACATTTACTAGCCAATTACAAGAAACACAACTGCTGTGTATAATTCACTGAGAAAGAAACTGACAAGTGTACATGACAGGTAACCTGGTATACACCACCGTTATTATTAACAATAGTAGCAGCAGGAGGAAGAGCTTACATTTATCAAGTGCATACTGTGTCTAGAAACATCAAATTTAATTTTCCCCAAACCCTCTAGGGATGTACTACTATTATTCCAATTAGCAGACGAGGAAACAGGCTTGGAGGTATAGACAGTGTTCAAGGTCACATAGCTCGGATTCCATCTCAGAGACTGAGCTCTTCACAACTGTATTATACGGCCTCACTGCGACTTAGCTACCTGGTCTCTATTTGAGAAATCATCACTCAACTGTACTCCTTTGTCCTTAAAACATGAGTAACAGATGCTCTGCAGCACTCTCTTGCGGTTACTTTCCAAATTGCCCAGCCCCAATCAGGAACATTCCTATGTCTACCAATGATTAACATGGGCTAATATCTGGTTAACAGTTACTGTCTGTTAATGAAACAAATTTCTTTAAAACACATAAGGGTTAGGTTTAGTATCTAAGAAGTTCAAAGGGCTTATCCAAAACTACCCAAAAGCCAATTTGGCTCTCAAATAGTTCCGATTAGTGATATTAATGTCACTTAAACAACTCTCTGGACAGTTCTGGGAGTTTAATGTTCTTCAGAGTAGATAAAAACATATTTTTAAGTGAAGATCTATATAATACATGAAGTTTACCTCCAGGCTTCACCGTCATGCCACACCAAGCAGTCATACACAGGGCCAGGATCACTGTATTTTTTCTCAAAAGAATTTAGCAATTCTACTTGACTTTGAAGTTCCTCCTTGATTAGTTTATTTGCCTAGTCAATTAGAAAATATATTAATATAGTACATTTTGTGCTCTTGAAAAGTTCTATTAACATACAACCAAAGACACAGACCAAAAGTAAAGCCATTTATCCTGGAAAAATGTAAGAAAGTTTTCTTTTTATATCTATGCAACTTGTAATTCAATTTAATGATGCAGATATCAATTAATATAGTAAACATTTAAAAAATACTACTACTTCTATTCAATACTTATTTATTCTATCCACTTTGGGAAAGACACTGTGCTACATGGTGATGATATCATTTGGCTAAGACATGTTACTCACATATCTATAATCTATAACTGAGTTCCAAAAATAACTCTAGAATTACTACAAAGTAGATTATCTACTGAGTTTTAGATTTTTTATCAGGATGGTTTCCATTTATTTATTTATTTATTTTTAGCTTTCTCATTTTTTTAAAATTATGTTATGTTAATCAACATACATCACATCATTAGTTTTTGATGTAGTGTTCTGTGATTCATTGTTTGCATATAACACCCAGTGCTCCATTTAGTACGTGCCCTCTTTAATACCCACAACCAGGCTAACCCATTCCCCCACCCCCATCCCCTCTGGAACCCTCAGTTTGTTTCTCAGAGTCCACAGTCTCTCATGGTTTGTCTCCCCCTCCGGCTTCCCCCACTTCATTTTTCCCTTCCTGTTATCTTCTTCTTTTATTTTTAACATATAATGAAGGGAAGGACTGTTTCCATTTAAATTTGTTTTGCTTTTTTTTTTAAAGATTTTATTTATTTATTTGACAGAGAGAGATATAGCAAGAGAGGGAACCCAAGCAGGGGGAGTGGGAGAGGGAGAAGCAGGCTTCCTGCCGAGGAGGGAGCCTGATGCGGGGCTCCATCCCAGGACCCTGGGATCATGACTGCAGCCGAAGGCAGACGCCTAAAGACTGAGCCACCCAGGTGCCCCTCCATTTAAATTTGTTTCTTATGAATCTAAATAAACAAGAGAAACCATGAGTTATCTTCTGTCCTTTAGAATATGCTAATAAGTTAAATACATACCATATTCATGACCTTGTACAGATAAGCTGCTATTTAGCCATTTTGATCCAAAAAAAATGAGAATTGTCTACGCTCCAAGTGAGATTTTTTTTTTTAAACTACATGCTACATTAGACTGCTCTACATTCACCTGAATAGTCCTACTGAATTAAAACTCAATTTCCACAAGTTCCAAAAATCTTGTTACACTTCATTTTTAGTTATTCAACATGTTCAATATTCACTCCTCCTAAAGGAAAAAGACAATTATATAGACATTTTTGGTAAACAAAATAAAATGGATAATTAAATCCAGATCCCTCTTTTTATAAAATTGGCTGTCTATATGTGGCATCTGAAATACTACACTTAATGTGTCTAATAAAAGGCTAAAGGACAGTGATCTAAAAGAAAATATTACAGCTAAAGAGGATGAATTATACAGTTAAAGAGGACGCTGTACACAGATTAAGTAAATGCAAGTTAAATGTGTATGTAGATCTATTCAGGCCAGGATTCCTCAACCCTAACTGTGTATTAATTAAAGCTCCTGGGAGCTTTTAAAAATGCCAGCCTTCCTGCGAAGCTTTAATTTAATTCCTCTCTAGGGCACAAGCACTGGTAGTTTAAAGCTCTTCATGTGATTCTAAAATGCAGCCAGGACTGAGAACCAGCAATACCATTCCATTTTTGATTTTAAAAAGGTACATACATGCATTAAAAGAAAGATTCAGAAGGATTAACATCAAGTTGTTGGTACCATCCCTGGGGGAGGGCGGGGGGGGGGACATTTTGGAGGCTCTCACTTGCTATGTTGTACGCCCATGTGATCCAAAAGTTTCTGCAACAAGCACGTACTATTTTCATAATAAACCAAAACGTTATCTTCATTTTATTAACTGATTAAAAAAAATGTAACGGCTGCGGTACCTGGGTGGCTCATTCGGTTAGGTGTCTGACTCTTGATTTCGGCTCAGGTCATGAGCTCAGGGTTGTGGGACTGAACCCCATGTCGGGCTCTACGCTCAGTGGGGAGTCTGCTTGAGATTTTCTCCCTCACCCTCTGCCCCTCCCCCTGCTCGTACTCCCTCACACTCTCTTGCTTTCTGTCTCTCAAATAAATAAATCTTAAAAAAAATGTAATGGCTATTTAAGGACGTGGACGATGGGAGCTCTCACAGTATTTCTTGTAGAAATATGAATTGGTGCTAGCATTTTGTGACCCACCAAAAACATGCGTGAGAATGTTCAAAATAGCATCTTCCATAAGAGCCAAGAACTGGAATCAAAGCAAATATTGATCTGCAGAAAGGACACATCAATTGTGGGCATCCATCATACAGCAACAAAAGTGAACAAACTACAACACCCACACATGGATGAATCTTGCGAATACCGTATTGAGTGAAAGGAGCTACTCATAAAAGAACACACTGTAGGATTCCATTTTACAAATTCCAAATAGGCAAAATCTTTCAATAGTGTTAAAAGTCAGGATGGTGGTCGCTTTTGGAGGAGGTAGAGAGCAATGATTAGGAAGAGGTATGGGAGGGAGTGTTCACTTTGTGTTAATTCATGACTACATACTTAGCATTTATGTACTTTTACATATGTGTACTGTATGTTCATTGAGAGGTTTTGAAAAATAAATATGACTTGATTTCAGAATAAAAGAAAAATTAGTAAAATTAAACAATTTAAAACTTGAGAAAAAACCCCAGCCTATTAACTCTCTAAGAACTCTACAGTAACATGGTTCTGTGGTAATGTTTAAATAAAAGCGACTAGCACCAACTTGAGAAGGGCAATTGTTGGCAACATCAAATTCTTCTTGTTTTCTACAGGCTTCTGCAAGGGCCACCCTGTGAACAGGATCCCAGATTTTTTCCTTCCGTTCTTTCTGCAAAGACAGAAAAATTACCTTACAATGAGGTTGACAAATATCCTGGTAAACCTAGACAGTCATTTATATATGGACCTAGTTGTTATCAGTTGTGATGCCACACAATTTTCACATAGGAGCTTAAAAATCATTTATAATCAAGTTGATTAAGCAATGGAGCAATTATTGACAACAAGCTAACTCACTGTACCTGGGTTTTAAGAGAACATATTTACCAAGGCACATCCAAATGTATTTTGATACATATGCCCCAATTTTAACCCATCCAAGAATAAAAATAATAGCATGTGACATAACAAACTGAATTCCCAGTCATTTACAATTAAAGCAAATACTGTGTCCTGGGTCGTTATGGAACTGAGAACTGCCTTAAGCCACATGCAAGTGGGGGGCGGGGGTAAGACTAGCGGCAACGAGGGACATGCAGGCTTCCTCAGCTTCCTCCCTTTCTGGGCTTATTTTGTCCCTATCCTCTTTGATTTGACAGGGTTCTTTGGCACTGAAGTTGGTCTTACCGTCACCCCTGCTGTCTTTAACCCCTAGGGCCACCCAGTGGAGGTCTGCGACTTAAAAAAAAAAAAATCCTTTCCAGTAAAATAATCAACTCCCCTGAACTAAGGAGGGGGTTGACATTAACTTACTCTGTTTGCATGTTAATTTGCACTTTATCATACAGTTGATAAAATTTAATATAGTGCCTAAGAATACTGTGCTATGTGTATTTCAGCTTGAAATTTTAAAATAAGATAGTACCCAATAAGTTATATGCATTGTCATTTTATTTTTTTGTAGAATGATTAGAATCTGACAAATAAGTAAAGGTTCTATGTGCAATATGCTGAGTAGCTCTTATGGTGTAGACGCCTGGAGAAGCAAATAACAGTATTATGATTAGATGGAAGTGCCCACAGGTCTTACCCATTGGGCTCATTTTCAAGAATCACATCATCTTTTACAGCTGAAACTCTGAACCTGTGTCAGCTACCAGCGGTACAGCAATCCTCTAAAGTGGTACTGGCAAATATGGGAGACACATGTTGCTATTTAGATTTCAATTTTAGAATATTACATACAATTAAATTTCACACTAGTCACATTTCAAGTTCTCAACAGCTACTGGTGGCCAGTGGCTACCAAAATGGGCAGACAGTGAACATGTCCATCATCCCCAAAAGGTCTACTCAGTAGCACTGTTTTAAAGCAGGCTCCTTCTTCCTCAGTTTGCAACTCTTATTTCTCTTATGTGTTTCCTATACTTCAGCGCTTTAGGTCTGAGTAACCCTTTCCTTAGTACTGAATGATGACTAACCAGGATAAAAAAATCTAGTTAAACGGTAAGAAAAATGGGACAAATTATCATAGAAGCTATAGGACCGGGAATAATTAAGTTAGCCAGGACTTTAAATCAACTTTAAATAGTCTTTAGCCTTTCGGAGGTAAAAAAAAAAAAAAAAAAAAAAGTCCTTCAAAAATCCATTGAAAGCTATATTCCAGCTCCCAGAAAAACACAAATATACAAAAACTTGAATACAATTTCAGTGTATTCACACATTCTCTAAACTTATCCATGTACCCAAGATTAAGAACCGTAACTTTAAATGGCTAACATTCCACTGAACAGAACCTTGAAACAGTCATTGTCTGAAAGCCTCCCAGCCTCCAAAATAATTAGGAGTTCATGGGATCTTATGAAAAATTTTTTTCTTCAGTAGGAAACAAATTTGAGGAAGAAGTCACTGACTCTAGACTGTACATTACCTGTATCCTTTCTTTGAGTGCCTTTGGATAGAAATCATAGCCATTTTTGATGCCAATATGATATTTGCCTGAGGGATTTGTCCAGCTCACAGGAATCTATAGAAAAGAGGTAAATTGTTAACTCACTAAATGCTTCCCAATTCCAATGATTTAATACTAGGGAAAACGGTTACTTCACTTCTATTCCGATGGCTCAACTTGGATAAGCAAGGTTGCGTATTAGAGCAGTATTTCTAATATTCGAAGGTGCCACTTAGTATCTGTCTGGCTTTTCTTCTTATCCCTAAATAAGATGGTTACCTGGGGTACCTTTCATTTACACAATGCTTCATAGTTTATAAAGTGCTTTCAACATACACTACCTCATTAAACTACTACAATCTTTAGTTCTCAAACATCAAGGACATATCACCTCTCCCTCCTCAGACCTACTGCCAAACTAGGGGGGAGGGGAAGCGGTTTACAGACCCTCTTTTTTTTTTTAATAGATCCTCTTGACGACGCTTATATTTCCTGTTAAGAAATGCACTCTCTACAATCAACAGGGATAATCCCTAGATACTTAAAACAGCTCTTGAAGAAAAAAGTTCTATAAAATCATGTTAATTATATATAACATAATAGTCTTTCCAAATATCTCAAAGTATTTTAAAGCTTCTAAACAGAATGATGTAAAGAGCATGCCCAGTGTACAAACAGAAAAAGCAAAGAAACAAAAAGAAATCAAACTGCTTGCCTAAACCACAGGAAGGGTGAAAAGAAAGCTAAAATCTAGCTCTATCATGGAGACCAAAAAATTCAGTTAAAGAATATGTGACTTAGGTAAACCTGGCTGTGAATCCAAACTCTACCACTAACCAGAGGTCGGGACCCATAGGTCCCTACTGTGTAAAAGGAAGAAAATAATCCCTACCTTCTGATTTGCACAGATGCACTGAACATCAATCAACTTCAAATATCCATCCAGAAAATGTGGAATATTCACACTCTTTGTAATCACAGGACCCACGATCATTAAAAACAGTTTTCAAATGTGTATAAAACATGAGGTTGAACTATCAACCACTCAGACTTGGCTGACTCATCAATTCTCACTTGTGCAGTGTCTTTAACTGGCTCACCTCCATGTCCCTCATCAAATTATTCCCCAGGTAAGAAACTTTTGGATGAAATTTTCTCACAACTAAATAGAGAAAAAAACACCATTCACAGAACTTCAAAGATCTACTGATTTTTTAAAAGCCTGCCTGTATCAGTAATCACTTCTGAATCAAATGGACATTTGGAGTATGTGAAATTTCAAATATGTTGGCATATAAACTAGTCCTTTTCATTCAAAACCTACCACCCTCTTTTAGAGAACAGGGATTCTTAACTCTAGCGTCCCTGTATAGCCTGTGACATAACAATACAGTGCTGCAACAACAAAAAGGTTGTCCCAGTCACTAGCTGGGACATTCAAAAACTATTTCATCATAGGTGTCCCACTACACAGATTTTGTAACCCTAGGCTAGTGGCAAATTCTTTGTACAAGGAGATTTTATTTTATTTTTTTAAAGATTTTATTTATTTATTTGACAGAGACACAGCGAGAGAGGGAACACAAGCAGGGGGAGTGGGAGAGGGAGAAGCAGGCTTCCCGTGGAGCAGGGAGCCTGATGCGGGGCTCGATCCCAGGACCCTGGATCATGACCTGAGCCAAAGGCAGACGCCTAACGACTGAGCCACCCAGGCGCCCCTATACAAGGAGATTTTAAAAGGCTGTGAAATGCCGAAGGATTAAACGGAATAACTGATTAAAATAACTGCAAGGTAAACAGGTGCTAACACATATTTAACCACAGTTACTTACAATATATGTAATACAATGAAAATAATCCACGAGACATAATGTATATTTAATTATAAATGAGATAAAAATCTGCAGGGTCCACACAACCAGATACTTCTCAAATCACTATTATGTATTTTCCTCACAGTAGAGGCAGACTGGTTAGTTACAAAAAATTAAACTAAGGAAAATCATAAAATAAATGTTATAATCACGGTTCTGCTATCTAGCGTTAACCAAATTTGAGTAATTTTACTCTATGAGGCAATTACGGAATATGTCATTTTGCCTATTTGAGTATTTCATACACACGAACTTATTTTCAGTTTTTGTTTTTTTTTTTTTTTAAGAATCAAAGCTTTATATTTTGGCCGTTTTAAGTGGGTATCTTTAAAATGGTTTTATTACCTGGTAACTACTGTGAAAATTAATAAAAAGAAAACTTGGTTAGAATGGAGTCAGGAGGCCAGCAGGGGGCGCTCTCACGCCCTACCACTCATCAGTTGCAGACCCAAGAGGAAGAGAGGGACCTTGCATGCCCACGCTACATTACCACCGGAGCAGGAGGCAGTTTACTCCAATGGGCTTCCTGTTTGTAACAGCTCTTCCACCATCCCCTTTTCCTCTATATAAAACAGTGGTCCTCTCCTTTGTTCTGGGTAGGGACTTGCCTATGACTTTGCCACAGGCTGCTTGCTCCAGACTGCCATTCTCTGCTATTCCTGAATAAACCCACTTTTGCTGGTAAAATAACTGAGTTTTATTTTTAAGGTTAATACTACAATGGAATAAGATGGATTTTCATATGAGAAACAGAATCTCTTTGATTACTAATTACATCTCTTTTCCTTGATTCTTTTAAAGAGGGGATGCCTAACGAATTGAACATTTTCTTAACAAACCAAATGTCATCCTGAGTGTTAATGTTCCACGCAGTAATTTTTTTTTTTTTTTTTTTTGCCTCAAACTATGTTTCAGCCTTGTCAGCTTCATGGTAAAGCCTGTACACTCCTTTAGCTACCACTGCATCTCAATATGGGGCCAAATTTGGCCAAGTCATTCACTATGCCTGGACTTAACTTTTTTTTATATGTAAGAATAAATATTGATGATTTAAAAACCAACTTCAAGTTGAATGTAGTAGAATTTTAAAAAGCACCATGCTCCGTTCCAAATGTCTACTAAAATTAGAATTAAGGAAAAGGAGGAAAAAAAAAACACCCAAAGGACACAGAGAACTGGAAATGATACTCAGAAGCTGTATCATCCCCATTTTAAAGGTTGCAAAGTAAAAGGCAGCACTGAAAATTTATGGGGAGATTATGGAATTTTAATAATTGGTGTTGGGGCAACTGGTCTTCAGATGGAAAAGAGGATCCAGGATCCGTTTTGAATTAAGCCTAAAATCAATTCCAGTGAATTCTAGAACATGAAATGAAATATGGTACAAGTTTTTAGAAAATGATAGAGGAGCATATCTTCAGGGTCTTGGGGTCAGGAAGAATGTCTTAAGACATGAAAAGTCCTAACCAAAAAGGCAAAGACTAATACCCAAATACGTTAAATTTAAGAACTTTTACTCATCAAAAGACACCACAAGGGAAGTGAAATAGATACACAGAATGGGAAAAGACACCAGAGACATCCCATCAGAGGACAGGTACTTAGAATGTGTAATGGAATCCTACAAATTAGTGAGAAACAAGACAACTCGGTAGGGGGACAAAGAGAGCAAACGGACTTGAATAGGCACTTTACGAAAGAGGAAATCCAAATGTCTAATCAACATAGGAAAAGCAGCTCAATCTTATTGGTAATTTAAAAAATGCAAATTAAAACTACATGATAGGGGCGCCTGGGTGACTCAGTTGGTTAAGCGACTGCCTTCGGCTCAGGTCATGATCCTGGAGTCCCTGGATCGAGTCCCACATCGGGCTCCCTGCTCGGCAGGGAGTCTGCTTCTCCCTCTCCCACTCCCCGTTTGTGTTCCCTCTCTCGCTGTGTCTTTCTCTGTCAAATAAATAAATAAAATCTTTAAAAAAAAAAAAAACAACAAAAAACTACATGATACACCCAGATTCCCAGCATATTTGCAAAGATTAAAAAGCCTTAAGAATACGAAGTGTTAGCTGTGAAACTATTAAAATTCTTATACACTGCTAGTGGAAATGCATTTTAGTACAAATACTTGGAAAATCTGTTTGGCATCACCTGGTCAAGTCGTATCTCTACGATTCAGCAATTCCACTCCTAGGTACACATCCTGGAATTATCTATACACATGTGCACAAGATATGTACACAAGAATGTCCTCTAAAGAGCTGTTAGTAACTCTCAAACTGGAAACAACTGTTCATCAGCAGCAGAGTGGACAGAATGGGGCACATACAAACCATGACATCTTGCACAGCAATGAAATTTTAAAAAATCACTACTACATGCAACATCATGGCTGAATGGGAAGAATCTTGCAAATACCTGATGTAAAATGATACATAAATGAAGTCATTCATATAAAGTTCACAAATAGGCAAAACTAACAATTTATTTCAGGTATCCACACAGAGTTGGTAAACCTATAAAGCAAAGCACAGAAATAATTATCACAAAAGTCAAAGTAGGTTGTGATCTGGGAGAACACAGGAAGCCTCTGAGGTATGGCAATATTCTTTGTCTCATCTGGGTAGTGGATAAAAAGGCATTCACTTTTTATTCATCAAGATGTACGTATGTGTTTTATGCATTTTCCTTTATGTCTGTACACTTCACCATAAGGATTTTAAACTTCTGTTCACTTTTTTGCTTCTACCTGCTCATGGGAGTGTCCCTGGCCAAAGTAACTCACCACTAGTTTCTCGAGAAGGCCTATGAATAGACTCCTTAGAGAATGAGATTACTGGAATGTTCAAAGCACTTAACTAGTAGTTCATCTTAAACTGGGAGAAGAGTAAGACATTAACCACCAGCAGTTTATAGGCTATTTTGAAGAAGCTGAAATACAGATATTTAATTCATCTTAAAGCATGGTTAAGTCAAAGAAACCTGAACACTTTACTATGTTGCTGTCTGAAAACTGTGTGCTCATGAGTTCTGAGAGATCCAGCTAGCCAGAATCCCAGCAACTAATAACATTCTTCTTTTTCATGACCGCTGTAAAATATCTGAACATCAGCACATCCTTGAAAAAAAATTGTCTGAACACCTATGTGGGTACGTTCTGTGTTCTGATGGAGAAGGGAGCTAACACCAAGAAGACTGGTGGAAAGTCTGTATGAGGAACAATCAGACTCCTGCTGCCCACCCCATATCCTGCCCAAACCTGACCGGCCAGGCAACTGGACATGGAACCAGAGAGACACTGAAATGTCAGCTTTCTAGAGAAGTTCACATAGCAGAGGGGAGAGGTGAGACAGAGAGAAGATCCTGCAAGAGATCTCCCTGGGCACTAGGTGTGAGCCCCTGAACACAGACAGCCAGGCTTCTCTCTCACTCTCCCCTCAAAGCCCAGGCCAAACATGTTAAGGTTCTCTTGGAGATAACTGAGCATCCCAATGGGAAAAGGTGTGCCATACACTGCCACCTTTGGGTCATGACAGCACCACTGCTCTCATCCCAAGACCGTGCACAAGCAGAGAGCACTTCCATCACCTTTACGTGCCTTGCTAATAACCAAGGGACAGCCAGGATAGCTAGATACCTTGGAAAAACTCTCAGGTAGAAAGCAGAGCACAAGGAAGGAGGAGAGGCAGAGGAAGGAGGAGGTGAAGAAAAGGAGGAGAAAGGGAAGAGGGAAGAGGTAAAGAAAAAGGGGAGAGCAAGGAAAGGGGAAAGGAGAATAGGAGGAAGAGGAAGGTGAGTAAAAAGAAGAAACCACTAGAAAAAAAATTTTTAGACAATATTCTCACAGATAAAATGTTGCATACATGGCACAAAAATATGCTGAGTGAACATGAACAGAATTGCATTTAAAAATAATAGGCAAAATTTAACAACATTCAAGAGAGGGCTAGAAAAGAATATTGAGAAATCTTAGAAATCTTTCAGGAAGGAAAAAAGCAAACAAAAGCAATGAAGAAAAGGTGGAAAAACGTAAGAAAATTGGAAGATCAACTCAAGAGGTACACCGTCCAATTAACAGGAGTTCTAAATAAAAGAACAGCAAAAACAGTGGGAGAAAGTAACCCAAGACGCCACCAGACAACTCAAAAATGAAGGACCTGAAAGGTAAACTCTCTTCTTCCACAGTGCTATTTCCACAGATAAAGTCTCAAACCACATAAAAACTCAAGAAATAAAAAGAGTTAGTATGTTACTTAAAACCCCGAAGATAATGTCAAGATATCAAAACTTTATCTCTTGGTGAGTGGGAACTGTTGGTCAAAGGGAGAGGTATGGCTTAGTTTTTCCTGTTAGGAGCCTTGAAGAAGTAGTTGTCTTTTTAAACTATGAAGACATGTTGAATACAATTAAAACTTAAATTAAAACCTCCCACTATAGGGGCGCCTGGGTGGCTCAGTTGGTTAAGCGACTGCCTTCGGCTCAGGTCATGATCCTGGAGTCCCGGGATCGAGTCCTGCATCGGGCTCCCTGCTCGGCAGGGGGTCTGCTTCTCTCTCTCTGACCCTCCTCTCTCTCATGCTCTCTCTCTGTCTCTCTCAATAAAATAAAAAAATCTTTAAAAAACAAACAAACAAACAAACAAAAAACCTCCCACTATATTGATGGGCTGAGAATACTTAACAGTAGAGCTAAAGAAGTATGTCACCAAACTGAGAAAAGACTTAAATATCTATCAATTTTCTGATCTTATTTCACAGCCTGTATATGTAATTCTACCTTTGAGCAGCAGTGATGCTATCAGCCCATGTGGTTTATCTAAAGCACAGGCCACTACAGCTATTTAAAAAAACAACTGAGGACACTATAGGATTCTAAATCTGCAGGACTTACTAGGAGTGTTCCCTAGTTTCCCAGAGCAATGTAAACTCACAGGAATCCCATGGGTCTCTCTGAAATATACTCTAACAAGGCTGACTTGGGAAGACAGGCAAAACCTTAGAGTAATTCAGATGTGCAGAAACTCATTTCCCTCCAGTTTACAATCTTTTTTTTTTTTTTAAGGCCCACATGGTCTTAGCTTGGGTCCCATAAGAAAACACCACAGACCCCAGGAATTTATTTTCTCACGATTGTGAAGGCTGGGGGCATGAGATTAGGGTGCCAGCATGGTCAGGTTCTGGGGAGACTCTTCCTGACTTGTAGGCACAGCTTTCTGAGTCCTCACATGGCAGGGAAAAAGCAAGCATAGACTAATCCCCTCATGAGGGCCTCACCCTCATGACCTCATCCAACCCTAACACCATCTCCAAATACCATCAAATCGGGTGCGAGAGCTTCAACATATGACTTATGGGGTCATACAAACAATTCAGTCCATAAAACCTGGATGTTCATGCCTGCTGTCTGCCTGGGGTAGGCAGATTCTAAAGATAACCCATGCCCTTGTATAGTCCTCTCCCCTCAGTGAAGGCAGGGTCTGACTATTGTGAAGGGATTTTGCAGATACAATTAAGGTCTCTAATCAGGTGACCGATTTAATAAAAAAGGACATGACCCTGGTGGACCTGACCTCATCAGGTGAGCTCCTTAAAAGAGAGACTGGGGCTATCCCAAAGGTCAAAGAGATTCTCCTGCTGGCTTTAAAGCAAGCTGTTGTGAGCTCTAGAGGTGCAAGAAAAATGAATTCTTCCAACAACCACGTGAACTTGGAAGAGGATCCTGAGCCTCAGATAAGACCAGGTTCCAACCAACACCTGATTACAGTCTTGTGAGACACGAGCAGAGAGCCACGAAAAGCCAGATTCCTGACCCACGGAAACAGTAAGATAATAAATGCAGGAATGTATGTGGCTTTAAGCTGCTAAGTTTGTGTTAACTCAGTAGCACAGAAAACTAATATACTGCCACAACAATCTTAGCCAGAAGACAGTGCCTAAACATGATTCAGATAGATGGTAAAAGATGGGTAAAGTTCCATATAGCTCTTTAGACGCAGATAAACACAAATTCATCTTCCAAACTAATTCTGCTTATTGGTTTAAACGATAAAGAGTACTGAATCACAATAAAATTCCTGACATCTAACAAGCTCATTAGCTAACATCTCATCAACTGCTTTTAGTATTCTCATCATTTTTCATGTTAGCTTAACTTTCTACCCAGGTCTTTCTACCAAGTACATAGAGTAACACAAAGCCAGTCACTTAAGTACACAATTATTAAAGCCTAAATATTTCATATTCCAAGTTCTCAGAAGGGACAGGAAAAGATGAAGGCAAAACTACAATCTGGTCACTTTTCCTGCCTTTCTATCCAAAACTTAAAATTTTTAGAATTTGGCAATCACATTGAAAAATATATCCCAATTCTAAGCTCACTATCAAACAAACAAACAAACAAAACACTGAATTTTTCTAAGACGGCCCCTAACGACCCCCACCTCCTGGTATTCATGCTCTCGGTAAAATCCCCTTCCTCTTAAGCATGTGCTGGATTTCATGGCTCATTTCTACTGAAAACAAAATGGCAGATGTGATGGGATGTCAATTCCAAGATTAATTTGTGAAAAGACCATGGCCTCCATCCTGGGCACTCTCTCTTGGATTACTCTCCCAGGGGGAAGACAGCTGAATGGTGTGACACAGCCCCATGGAGAGGAACCGAAGCCTGTCAGTAAGTACCTGAGCGAGCTTGGAACAGACTCCCCTTCCCCACTCAGGCTGAGCCTTCAGATGAAACCACAGCCGTGGCCACGGCAAGCTCAGGAGAGATCTTAAACAAGAGGCACCCAGCTAAGTCACACCCAGATTATGGACTCACAGAAACTGTGAGATGATAAATGTTTGTTATCTTAAACCATGAAGTTTTGGGGTAATCTATTAAAGAGCAAGAGAGGTAACTAATAACCTACCACCAAACGTAAGCTAAAACCATTAGATGCTTTGAGGCAACAGTATAAAAAAAAGGAAAAAAAAATTCGATAAAAAGATAAAAGTTCTAACCTTGAGTGCTCTTCCTGAAAGACCGACAACCTCGCCATCTTTGGGCTCCACCACTGTAGCAGTATTCACATCACCACTTCCTGTGGTATCAATGATATCAATGATTTTTGGTTTTCCATCAGTTGTAACCTGAAAAGTAAGAGATAATTAAAATATAAATTATAGATTTAATTTTTTAATCCTTAAAAAAGCAATGCCAACCTCCATATATGTGCATACACATACATGAAATACTCTATGAAATCTGCATTCATTTAAAAAAGAAAACTGAATTGTTTTAAGCCAAAAGTGGGACAGATACTTACAAAAAATTTAGTCATGGAAAGCACCAAAGAATCCTTCAAGTGATTTTATATATTCAGAATAAATATTTACTAAGCATTTACTAAGGCCGGTGTTGGGGACATACAGAGAAATGATCAATACACAGAAGTCCCCGATCTCACAGATCTTATGTTCTACTCAGTCAATAAACACGTCAAATACGTAACACGCCAGATGGTGATAATTACTATGGAGAAAAATTAGGCAGAAAAAGGAGTTAGTGTAGGGGTTTCAACTTTAACGAGGTTGGTCAAGAAAGATCTCACTGAAGGTTAACATTTGAGAAAAGATCTGAAGAAGGTGAGCTTTGGGTTGGACAAGCACAAAAGTGTAGGGAGAAAACATGTAATAACATGTAATTATGGGATGTCACACTAGCACTCAAACTTATTAAGTTCTAAGTTCAAACTTAACATTCAAACTTATTTCTCTCTAGGCTTTGCCATCTCAGGAATTGATACATACCCAGATATTCAAACCAGAAAGTCAAAAGTCCTTCTTCTCTGACTCTTTATTCTAGTTTACTCCTCACGTCCAATCTCTCAGGAAGTCATCTTCATTCTACCTCTAAAATACAGTTCAAGTCCATCTTCTCCCCTTGATTTTCCCCACCAGTATCCAGACTCTCTCCCCACCATCACCCCCTTGCCTTCATAATGCTGATGCTCCTTTCAGGTCTCCCACAGTCTTGGCCCCCACCAAGAGCAAGTCAAACAAGCTGTACGATGCCAGTCTTCCATGTGGTATCCTACAATGGATCCCAATGCACTCACTACAAAAGTCTCTGCGTGACCTGGCCCTGCCACATCCGGTCCTGTACCACTCTAACCACACTGGCCTCCTTTCAATTCCTGCCATGTGCCAAACTTTTTCCTGCCTCTCAACTTTGTACCACACAGTCCTTCCGCTTGAATCCTCTGTCTCTTCAGCTGTTCCCTAGACATCCCAATCTCATCTCTCAGTTTCCTACTAAATGTCCTCTCTTCAGAAAGGCCTCCCTGATGACCTCTTCTGTAGTTGCCATCCTAAACCTGAATCTTTTTCTTCCTCACTGTACCTTGTTTCCTTCACAGAACTTCTAACTATACAGCTGGCTGATTCCTGATCTATTTCCACTAATTAGAAGAGAAGTTGTATTAAGGGGAAGGACTATGTCTATTTCACTCACCAAATTCCCCCAAACCTAGCAGTGCCTAGTTGATACTCAATACATATTCAACGACTGAATGATCGTGCTAATTTACTCAGCATTAAGAGTGATCTTCCTAAGGCCTGGTCTCTTGGCCAGTCCAAGAAACAGCAGTACTGTATTTTCATACTGCTTTTGTTGGAAAAATCATTTCTGGGCTCGCCTTGCAAAGGGAATATCTAGCATTCAAGATATATGTACTGAGTTATTAGCAGGAAATCAGGCACGGAGACACAAAGACTGAAAAAAGAAGACAGCTACTCTCAAGGAAAAAAAAAAAAAAGCAATGTAAAAAATGCCAAGAGTATCACAAAAGCACAAGGTCTTCCAACTCCTTTTCCACCTGGAAAACTCACACTCTAAGTTCAAGCTTAGCATCTCTTTCTGTGTTTTCCCAGGCATTGCTTTCTTCCACCCCCACCCCCCAAATGCATGTGTCCTTAAAGCTCTGCAGTTAAGGGTTACCCAAGGGGGGAAGAGGGCAAGTCACCATGTGAAGGAAACAAAGGCACACATGGTTTTCTTTATGAGGCAGAAGCAAAGGGGTTCTTGATGGGCCCCAAATCTTATTCCAATAACACTGCCATAGAACCACCAGGGGCCATAAAGGCCTTCCAGGCACAGCTGTTTTTTGTTTTTAATGTGTAGTAATTTTTAAGCTAGAGGTCTATACTATTTTAGATTTTTTTTTTTTTTTGAGAGAGAGAATGAGAGACAGAGAGCATGAGAGGGAGGAGGGTCAGAGGGAGAAGCAGACTCCCTGTGGAGCAGGGAGCCCGATGCGGGACTCGATCCCGGGACTCCAGGATCATGACCTGAGCCGAAGGCAGTCGCTTAACCAACTGAGCCACCCAGGCGCCCCTGGATGTCTATACTATTAACAAAATAAGTAATATACTCAGAAGGCTCAAACTCATCACCAAAAAATTATTGTGGAAGTCATACCAAACTCTAACAAGATTATGATAAAACTTAAATCAGTTACTGATTTTGAAGGGATTGGCTAAATATCTTTAGAAGTAAAATGAAGGAAAATGTAAGAAAATCTACCAAAATAAAAAATGGAAACAAGAAGAAGTTAATACTCCCCTATAAAATTAAAACTAGCCAAATCATGTACTAAGAATTTAAGAAAACAATTGATTTTATATTTTTATTTTTTTTTAAAGATTTTATTTATTCATTTGAGAGAGAGAATGAGATAGAGAGAGCATGAGAGTGGGGAGGGTCAGGGGGAGAAGCAGACTCCCTGCTGAGCAGGGAGCCCGATGTGGGACTCGATCCCAGGACTCCAGGATCATGACCTGAGCCGAAGGCAGTCGCTTAACCAACTGAGCCACCCAGGCGCCCGAAAACAATTGATTTTAAAAAGTATTCCAAATAAGTATGAATTTGAAAGCTAGGCCACAGCTCTAAGAACACAATCACCTATCTTTATCTTCTCATTCAATGAGCAAACAACTTCAGTGACCTGAGATTAAAAAAATCACAAGAGATCACTAACAAGCCAGACATAGATCCCTCTCATTAGAAACCTCATTATCAGTGTGTGAGCAAAGAAGAAAGCCTAACGGGATTTACTAACTTATCTACCATCTACTATTGCCACAAGCTTTACTTATTAGCATCTCTCTTTCATTAAAAATTCTTATACATGCAATTTTCTATCCCTGTACCTCTTTCTTCTCCTTTAGGTAAAGGCAACCACTCCACTGGAGACAGGAAGACAGAAGAGGGAGTTTGGAGTTAGGAAGAAGAGGTTTTAAAAAAGGCAAACCAGCTGAAGATCGCAATGGGAGCTTTGGGAGAAGAAAGAAACTGAACTGCTACCATCAGAACGAAATCCCTCATCTTTGTGGGGGCGAGGGGGCTGTATTACAAGACAAAGAGGGGACCGGACCACTGCCAGAGTTGTGAGTAGAGCTAAGGTAGTAATACAGTCCGTGTACTGGGGTGGGGGGTACTGAGAAGTGCTTACAGAGCTATGTTGGCTGGACAAAACAAACTGCCCAAAGATTTTCCCCAAAATTTCAAGAATCTGAGTTACTTTGTGTCTCCACTGAATTGATTATGGTCAGGGAGCTGGTGAGGGCAGTGAGATATTCATTAAACATTAGAGAGTCAAAAGAAAGGGGGGAGGGGAGTTGCAAATTATCCTAAACAAAACAAAGTGAATGTATAAGTATTTACTTGAAAATATTCTTTTAAGCAAGGGAAGATATTTCATAAGCAAATACTATTAAATGACTATTATTCTCAATAATAGTCTGTCATAAGAGCCTGTCTGATGAATGACTCAGACAGGCTCTGCTTTCAGAAAGCTTACAATCCAGTTGGAAAACAAATCAGTAAAGCGGTAAGTGCAACATAACAATAAATAAAAAAGGTAAGGACAGTATCTATGAAAACATATAGAACATAAAATGCAGCGTCAGGGAATTCAGGAAAACTAACCAAGAGAAAGGTGATAAAAATTAAAGTCCACTGCATAGTACCTAATATTAACAACCAATTATATACCTATAATTTACTTACTATACTCTATTATTTTACTAAATGTAAAAAAACGGAAACATTTTTATAGTGCCGCTTGTAACCTTCTTCCCCCAAACCACTTTTCCTCCATGAAGATATGCTGCACCATACTGCACACACATATACATTTTTTTCCATTCGGCAAAAATATTTAATGTTGTGAGTACATTTCATACAAAATTAATCTGGATATCTGCTGTCAAAGAATTTTAACTTATGCAGGAAAAAAGGTTATGTAAACAGAAATATTAAAACGAAACATTTAGGTGATGTGGGGGAGGGAGGGATCTGAACACACTGCTATGAGAGCAAAAAAGAAAAGAAGCACCGAAGTAACTGTTGGCAAGAATTGGGCCTTATTCATCTTGAACCCTCAAGTCCTAACACAATGGTGGACACACACACATAAATATATGCTGGGGGTCTGAATTAAATCAGTAGATAGCCGAAAAGCTAATAGGGTCAAGACCCGAGTGGGTCTTAAAGGATTAAGCAGGAGTTTACAGGTGATGGTGGAAGGCTTGCAGGCAGATTAATTTATATGTTGAGGAAAGACCTGAGGGTGGGTGAGTGGAAAGGGTGGACTGTTCAAGATGGAAGCAAAGGGTTGACAGCAGGGTGGACAGAAGTAGGGAGGGGAGAGTGAGAACCAAGGCACCATAAGGAGGTCAAGCTGGATGATAAAGGGCTACACAAAATTCAAATTTTGGAATTTTTATGCAAAGGCAACTAGGACATCAAAATTTAAAAAGTTTTGTTTTGTATGAAACAAGGGTGTTACAGAAGGTGTTTTCTTTCTTTTTTTTTTTTTTTTTTTGGAAAAATAATTTGGCAATGTGAAGGATGGAGCAGAGAAGACTGGTGGCAGGGAACCAACTGGCTACTGCATATTCTTTCCAGGTCCACTGCAAGTCCCACCCTGGCCGTGAAGCCAGCTCTCCTGCTACCCCCGTCCCCCAACCTTGGTGACACTTGCAGGAGGACATCTTTTAACTCAACCTTAGACATGTGCCTGGATATCTGCTGAGGAGAGATGTAATCATTTATTACTCCTCTCATGCTCTCCACCCTCTACTTTTAACAAGCCCAGGCAGCTGTCACAAAAGAGCACTGGGCCCAGAGCAGTCACCAAAGAATGACACCCCACTGCCTTCTCCAAAGTGTTCATTTGTGCCTCGAGTCCACTACGCAGACCCATCTGGCTTTCCAAATGTCCACTTTGGCCTTCTTTTTTCATTCTTTCCTTCCCTTTTATTTCTATCCACCTTCTTATTCTAATGATATATACAGAGATCTATAAAATACATTTGCTAAAGCAGGGAAAAAATCTTAAAAAAAAACTCCCTCACATGTGCAAGCCACCTTAACTGAATTTCTTTTAACTGGCCGTATTTATGTCAATATCTCCATTAAAGTTGTTAGAAGAGTTACGTTTTCATTTTATTTCAATATTTTATTGCTTGAACATTTGTTATTACATGCAAATATCTAATGCACATTTATCCTCCAGACAGTTGACTTAAATCCCAGCATAAACTCCTTCTAAATAAACCTGCTTAAAAAAAATTAGTGTTTACTTAACACTTTTCTTGAGCGCTTTAAAAAGTCACATGTAAATAATCCTCTCAATTAATTTTCATAGCAACACTGGATGAGAACTGCTATTACTTTACAGAGAGTAATGGAATGATATGATAAGCAGATTGGGAAGTTCAACAAAAGCATTTTTACTGAGACAGTCTCCTCCAAACTCTCCTGATCCTTTCATTATCCTGACAAAAGAACCAGTAAACACTTACCCAGCTGTTCTCCTCCCACTTACCCCTATAAAAAGTAAACATATACTACAACAGAATGGAAACCATCACTACTCTGTAATAAAGCCTCAATGAGGGGATGGCTGTCACTGCTGTAAGTCTTCAGAGTTATTAACACAACAGCTGTACCACTTGAGCTACCAGCAAGGAACACATCACTTGCTCTTCTGACTCACCAAAGCTGCCTGGCCTTGCCAGCCTGAGGTGTGTGGTACTCCAGAGTGCTGCTTAAGAATTAACAGGAGGAAGCAAGATTCCTAGAGGGATTCTATACAGTCAGCCAGCCTGGTTCCCTTTTTACCCCCAGCATGACATCCTAACGTCCAAAACTGCTACCTTAATTATTAGAAAGCACAATAAAGGATCCAGAGGCCAGAGAGAACTTGGGAGAGGAAGAGAATTATTAAACTTCAGCGTTTAGTGTAGAAAGGAGGATAAGATACACAGATGAAGGACTGACAAAAGGGAGAGCGCTGCATATCACAGGATTAGCCACGTTCGATTTTTAAGAGAGGGATCTTCAACAACGCTATTTTATGACTGTAGTTCAGTAAAAGGCTAAGGCTAAATTTACAAAAGCCAGACTCTGAAGACTCAGAATACTTTTAATCAAGAGACATTTTTGTAAAGTTACCTTTTGGTATGGTACTTTAAAGATTTCAAAGGTGCCTAAGGCAAAATTAAGTAATTTTTTAAAATCGTAATTAAAGTATGTTGTCTTACACGTCGAGGCTAAAAAAAAATACAGAAGCCTCATTTAATAAAGCCCGAAGAGTTCGCCAAAAACAAAGTAAATTAGGTTCTTATGTAAAATAAAGACTAAGCCATGCGTTCCAATGACCCTAAACAAGTACATTGCAGAAGATGGTTTAAAAATAGAACACATAAAACTACCAGAGGAAACAATTCCGGAAGTTGACCGAGTTATCTTCTTGAAACCCGGCTTTCATGTGAAAGATAAAACAATTCTCCCCAAAACCAAATCTCCCGAACGACAGCAATAAAAATGAGGTTCTGATTGGTCATTTGCCCCTCTTCTGTTTCCTCCCCACCCCCACCAATAATAAAAATCGTAAAATCCCCGTTTGAAGAGAGCAGACACGGGCCGGTGCCGAGACGCGAGGGACCTGCGGAGGAAGGCGGCGTGGTGGGAAGGGGCCCAGGGCCCGGGCCTGGCAGCACCCGGGCAGGAAGGGGATTCCTGGGGAAAGGCGGACCCAGGCACCCCCGCCAGCCGCGCCTGGCGCGCCGCTTTTGTCTGGGCCGGGATGACGGCCCAGTCCGCGCCCCCCGCCCGCCCTGCCCTCCGCCGCCTGCGGGTGCCGGCTCGGGCTCGGCTGCAGAGCGGGGTCCGGCCTGCAGGGCTCCGAGGCTGCGTCCCCTCCGCGCCCCCTGGCCGGCCCGCCAACCAGCCGCCCGCGCCCCCGCGCCCGGGCCCTCGGCGGCTGCCGCACCTGCATGCCCGGAGCCCCGGGGTCGACCCCCGTGTCCAGGACGGCGATGAGCACCCCCCGCCCGTCATACTCCGGGTAGCGACAGAGGAAGGAGGCGGCCCCGGTCTCTTTCTTGGGCAGGAGGCCGTGGAAGGGGAAGGGCTCCTCGGCCGCCGCGGTGGCCATGAACGCAGGCTGGAGGACGAGGAAGAGGCAAACTGCCAGGTTGCGCGCGGACGAGCGGCGCGAGGACACCGGGGCAGCCGCGGGCCTGGGCGGGGGCGAGGGGCGGGGCCGGACGCCGACCAATGCCGGCCGGCCGGGGGGAGGCGACCAATCACGTACAGCCACGTAAGCCAAAGGCGCCGCTCTCGGGAGCTTGGCCGGAGTGTTGCGCGGGCCGCAGTGTAGGAGGCGGAGTCTGAATATCCTGGTGGAGATTTTGGTTCTCGAACCTAGGGGTCTTAAAGAGGCCGACTCTTGGGAGTTTTAGGAGAGGACTGGGCTCGGGGTGAAGGGTCCATGTGCCCCGGGAGAGGCGCTCGCCGAGGAACAGGGAAGGAAATGAGCCGCCAGCGTGGAGTAGCTGGAGCTCGCTCCGGGCAAGTGATGGTTTGCGAACTTGAAGTCGTGGACGAAAGTTTTGGGTCGGCTGCTGCAGGAGCGCCCCCGACCCGACTTAAGGGAGGCGACTCTCGAACGCCAAACCCTCTGGGGTCGTGGGATATCGGCAGTTTGCCCGGACGTCGATTTTTGAGAGACAGTTTTTTGAGTCAGTCGTGGCGGGTTTGGGTTTCCCTGCCTGTCTTCCTGTGTACCCCTCTGATCGCGGCCAGGCCTGGGAGGAATGGGTGGGGAGAGACCAGCGCTTCAGACAACAGGAAGTGGGTTCTTGGGCGTTCGGTTGGCCTCGTGGGCGGTGACAAAGCAGGAGGCTGAAGTGGGCCCCTCCTGTCCTCATTGCTTCCTTATCTTTGACTCCCAAGATTTCTAAAATTTTTTTTTTTTTGGCCTTTAAATGGAAGTTCCTGGTTGTTCCTTTAAGGCTCACTCAATCATCGAGCCATAATTTTCAGTTTTTCAGACTCACAGTGACTATCAATTGCTCCATGCCGCACTAGTGGTTCTTTAATGGTCTGTGTGTCTGTATTCACGCCTGAGGAATCCTTGGCCTTTTCGTCCGCGCCCAAGACCCTTGGCAATCTGGTGAAGACCCTTGGCAATCTGGTGAAGCTTCGGGACCCCTTCTCAGCAGCGTTTTTAAACGCATAAAATGAAAAATATAGGATCACAAAGGAAATTAGGTTGACATACAGTTATAAAAAATATCAAAACCAACTTGGTTATAGAGCAGTAGCTTTATATCTGTGTGTATATAGTTATAACATGTGCTTCCTTGCGTGAAATAACAGGAACTAGCACAGTAAGCGAATAAGCTCGCATAACTTCAAAATGGTGAAGAGCGTAAGTGGTATTTTGAGATATCTGAAATAACTGTACTGTGATAAGAAACTGATTTGTATTGGTGAGAAAGTAGCAAACAATAACTGCTATTACTACCCTGGTTATTGCCTACATCTATAATTGAAGAAAACAAATTTAAGAGGTTAGTGAAATAAAGATAATGTTTTTTTCCTTTTTCCTACACAAGTTTTTGAACTCCTTGGATTCTATCATGGACCCCAGGTTCACAATGCCTGATGGAAAGGGAAGCCCTATTTTTGCCAGTTTCCAATCCACAGGATTTAGGAAATCCTCCATGTGCTCCCAGAAATGACTATAATGGCTGTGTGATTGTTTTAATGATTACTTTGACCATTTACTCATTTCATGAGGCTTAGAGAACTTTGTTCTCTTTAATGGAGAGAAAAAGGAGAATAGTCAATGCTTCCCTTCCTATTCCCAACTGTGTTTATGTTCCTTCTAGAGAAGAACTTCAAATTAATAGGAAAGAAAAGAGACAAGCCCTAAGAAGATAATCAACGTAGAGTATATAGGGACAGAATGAAATAGCTCCCAGCTTAAAATGAACCGTAGTCTAGTCATGTCATTTTACAAATGAGCAAACAAAGCCGAACAGGTTAACTGACTGCAGTGAGTTACAAAAAGAGTTCATGATGGGGGCGCCAGGGCAGCTTAGTCAGTTGAGCGTCCCACTCTTTTTTTTTTTAAAAAAAGATTTTATTTATTTATTTGATTATTTATTTTTTAAAAGATTTTATTTATTTATTTATTCAATATTTATTTGAGAGAGAGAGAGGGAGAGCAGGAACACAAGCAGGGGGAGTGGGAGAGGGAGAAGCAGGCTTCCCACCAAGCAGGGAGCCCGATGCGGGGCTTGATCCCAGGACTCCAGGATCATGACTTGAGCCCAAGGCAGCCGCTTAACGACTGAGCCACCCGGGCGCCCCACTGTAGGTAAACTTTAATTACAAATTACAGAACTTTAGAAAGAAAAAACTTACTTAAAATGTGGCTTTTAAAAAGATGTGTGAGATTCATGTTATTGGGCTTTGATTAAAGATAGTTTTACTGACAATATTCCAAAGTGTCCCTTTTTTGATACCCCAGAAGCTATTTCACCGCAGACAGTGCACAATAGTAAAATGGCTCTTTTTTTTGCCAAAAAGTGGGAGACCCAGATGTGACAGGTGCAAAGGAGAGTAGGTATATCCTTCCACCACATGCACGTCTTCAAGCAGATAAGTTTAGAAAAGAGTAGATATGACATTAAATGTCTGGATATTGATCGTGTTGAAAATTATCTGTGACTTTGTACTGCAGTTATAACCACTATTACTTATAACCCCTGAAATCACTTTAACTCAGCATGAAGTCCTTTATTCTTTGTCTTCAAACCATAGTATTCATGCTCTGTGTTTACGTTCTTCCTCCTTTGATTTAATGACATTCTCAGCTAAGAGGAATCTTCCGATGCTGAGTCAGTTTGCAAAACTTGACAAGCAGCTCAACAGTTCTTCGGATATGGGAAGGAAACAAGTAGAGGATACTTGGAGGGAACAATGAAGATACAGATAAATAAAACAAGGGCTCAGGAATGGGAGGAGGAGGAGGGGGAAGATAGGACACAATGGGGTCAGACAAAGGCGTCACTCACCTTATCTGGGGCAAAGTAATAGGCTGGACACGCGAAACCCTCCCACACAGCATTATTCAAAGCTCGAAGTGCTGAGCCAGGTGTTCTTGATGTCCACCTCCCCTTCCATCACCTGCCCACTTGAGGATGCAAGCCAATGCAAAGGGGCCACGAGAGCAATAGCTTCCCATGAGTCACCTTCTTTGCAATGATCGTGGCACCACATGTTTTTTAATTGAGTTTCTAAAACTGTGTAGAGATTTTGAAAGCATCCACCTTGTCCCAGCTGCTGGGTTTTGAAATCCTGTGTGGCACGTGCCATGAGGCTGCTCTTCCCAGGGGCCCAAACTTGGAGTGCCAGAAAAACATGTTAGATTTAGGATTCCAATGAAAGGCTAATCCTAATGATGATCCTGAATATCCTGGCTTGAGCAAGAGAGGCAGAGAATATGCTAATAAAAGCACTTAGAAGTTGAGGGAGTTTGTCCTCCAGGACTAGTTCTGCCTCTAATTAGCTTCATGACCTTTAACAAGGCCTCAGGGTCCTCAACTACAAATCTGGGCGTTTTACCAGAACTAAATGGGGAAAAGTATCTCCCACAGAGGCAATCAATAATCGCTGTCAGTATAGTGTAGCTGGTATGCTGTAGAGATTCAGTGCATCAAGGCTGGTCATCTCATTTGGTGTCCTACTCCCTAAAATTCAGACTTAGATAAAGTAGACAAAGTGATTTTTTTCGAAGGATTATTTGGTTTGCAAAAAATCAATTTAGCATATAGTAAAACCTTAAAGCCTGTTTCCTCGAAATAAAGAGATCAAATAGTTTGTGAATTTGTGAAACATAATATGGACAGATAAGTCTGAACTATTTCTAGGACTTAATTTTTTCAACAAAATATATCTCCAATCTTGTTGAACTATTCCTTTTCCTTTAATAAGAGAATACAGAGAGCAGTTTATAATAATGTGTGTGTGTGTATGTGTGCATGCGCCCACATATACTGGGGTGGTAGCGCTTTGAGGTGCCAAACTGATAATTCTCTGAAGTCTTCCGAAACTGACTAAAATCTTCTGGGGGAAAAAGAGATTTCCAATAAATCATAAAGCATGTTTAGCTCTTCTGGGCTAGCTTTGGTGAATATAAAAGGCAACGAGAAGAAAGGAAGAAGGAAGAAGAGACTTTTTTAAAAATTAAAGTCTTTGTTAGTTAACTGAGTTCCTAAAGCTTTTGAATACATATTTGTTAGGTTAAGATAAAGGGTTTAACAGAAGTACATCATATGGATAATACTTATATGCTCATGCACACACACACACACACACACACGACACACACATTTAAAGTCAGGAAGCAATTACCACATGAAGATTGAAAGAAAAATTTCCTCAACAGGTGTCTCCAAACTGGTCCACTGATCTGAATCATCCAGTGCTTTTGTTAAAAATGCCGATTACCTGGTGTCTACCTCAAACTCGTTGAGTCAGAATGTTTAGCAGGGGGTACCCATGAGAATTTGTATTTTTAACAAAGACCCAGGTGATTTTTCTCATCAGGGATGTTTGGAAAACTACTCTTCTGTGCAGACTTTCCTACTCCGTTCTAAGATAGCTCTGTCTACAGAGAATTAAAATGGAAAAGTTTCTTTGAGATGTTTATTCCACGGGGTAGGGTGCTAGCTGTCGATGTATTGCCTCTCAGGTTGAGATCCACCCTGCTCTGCCTTGCTTTGTGATACAGGAGCTGAGCCCCAGAAGTATGTTTCCCTTGCCAGTTGCCACAGTTTTAAGCTTTGCCAGATTTCTAGTGTGTGTTCTCCAAGTTAAGTCCTCCCATCTCCTTAAGAACCCACTAGGATTAGGATTCTCCCCCCACCTTTGAAACTGTACGTTCAAGGACCTCCACCCAGCAAATGAAGGTGGATTCCTATCTTTTTACTTGACCATTACCAGCAGTTTTCAACACAGCTGCCCGCGGCTTGACAGACTTTGGTCTTATCCTCCTTGTTTTCCGGTTTCACTGTGTGTCTCCTTTGCTGGATCCTCCTTTGCTCCTGACCTCTGGCTTGGAGATGCCCGACAGCTCAGTCCATGGACTTCTCTTTTCTATCTACACTGAACTCCCTTGATGATGAAATCTTGTGGAATGGCTTTCAATATCATCTATTCGCTGAGGATTCCAAAATTTGCGTTGCCAGCTTGACTCTTTCTCCTAAATTCCATCTGCCTGTTTGATATCTAACATCTGATCCCTAGTCGGTTATGGAATAGAAACATCAAAACTTTACATGCCCCAAAACTTAATTGCTGGTCCCCCCAGTGATCCTCTTCTCATTACTGGAAGCATCATGCTTCTAGCTGCTTAGGTCAAACATCTTGGAATCCTTCCTTGTCTCCTCACTCTTCATCATGCATCCGGTTCAGCAGCAAACGCTGTTGGCCTTATCTTCCAAATGCACCCAGAATCTGGTCCCTCTCATCACCTCCGCTGCTAACTCCTTCATCCAAGCCAACAGGATGTGTTGTCCAGGTTATGCAATAGCTTCCTCTGTCATGATAGGCTAGATTACACTATTGTCGTTCCGTCCTCACCTGCTCAGGGTGCTATGACAAAATAACGGAACACCATAGACCGGGTGGCGGAGCGCTAGCTTTGGTCCTGGCAATGGTGACAATGCGGGGGTGACGGCATCACACCGATTGGTTGCTTAGAGCTCACCGAGGGGAGAACGTGTCACTCTTGCCGCGGTGACTCTCGTCTACCCTGGCAGTCCACCATCCGCAGAAAATGCTTTACCCTGAGTAAGATGCTGCGCCTAACGCAAGACAACAGTATGTAGCAGGCGCTCTGCAAATGGTAGTTATTACTAAGGACGAAGTAATTAGATGCTTTCTGCTATCACTCCGTGTGGGGCGTCCTAACCATCTTATCTAGACCTGTTGAGAGGGTCAGGTCTTTCGGCAAATATTTACCGAGCATCTACTGTATGCAAATGTTCCATTAGACGCAGCGGGGAACACAACAGCCCCTGCCCTCAAGAAACTCAAGAAACGTGAGTTTCACGTTTCCTGCCATACAACGTGAGGAATCCAGGGCTGTAAACCAGATACACTGTTCAGCAAGGCAGAGTATTTTTCCTTCCTTTTGTCTCAGCCATTAGAAGGTTCTTTGTGAGACGGCTCCAGGAACACACCGAAGCTGCTCTAGACAAGCTCCAGAGACTGGCTCAACCGTCTTAACAAATTTATAAGTGCACAGTACGTTATTGTTAACTCTAAGAACTATATTGTGCAGCACATCCCTGGAACATAGGCCTCTTGTATAGCTGTAACTTCGTATATATATATATATATATTTTTTTTTTAAGATTTTATTTATTTATTTGAGACAGAGAGAATGAGAGAGAGAGAGCACATGAGAGGGGGGAGGGTCAGAGGCAGAAGCAGGTTCCCTGCCGAGCAGGGAGCCCGATGCGGGACTCGATCCCAGGACTCCAGGATCATGACCTGAGCCGAAGGCAGTCGCTTAACCAACTGAGCCACCCAGGCGCCCTGTAACTTCGTATATATTTAACAATAGCTCCTCACATCCTCCTACACCATCTGGCCACCACCTTTCTGCTGCTTACTTCTCTGTCTTTGACTATTTTAGTTGCCTCATATAAAAGGACTCATGCACTCATGCAGAATTTGTTTTCCTGTGGTTGGCTTAATTCCCTTGACATAGTGTCTTCCAGGTCCATCCAGGCAAATGGCAGAATTTCCTTCTTTTTAAAGGTTGAACTATATTCCGCTGTATGTATATATTACATTTTCTTTACCCACTCATCTGTCAATGAACATTTTGGTTATTGCCATATCTCAGCTGTTGTCAACAATGCTGCAATGAACATGGGAGTGGAGATACCTCTTTAAGAACTGGATCTTAATTCTTTTGGATATATACCCAGAAGTGGGATTGCTGGGTCAGGTGGTAGTTCTATTTTTAATTTTTTTGAGGAAGCTCTGCACTGTTTTCCATAGTGGCTGCACCATTTAACATCCCCATCAAGAATGTACACGGCTTGGGGCGCCTGGGTGGCTCAGTTGGTTAAACGACTGCCTTCGGCTCAGGTCATGATCCCAGAGTCCTGGGATCGAGTCCCGCATCGGCTCCCGGCTCAGCAGGGAGCCTGCTTCTCCGTCTGACCCTATCCCCTCTCATGCTGTTTTTTTTTCTCTCTCTCTCAAATAAATAAATAAATAAAATCTTAAAAAAAAAATGTACACGGCTTCTACCCTCGTGCACTGTTGGTGGGAATGCAAACTGGCACAGCCACTGTGGAAAACAGCATGGAGGTCCCTCAAAAAATTAAAAATAGAATTTCCATACGACTCAGTAATTCCACTGCTGGGTACTTACCAAAGAATACAAAAAAACTAATTTGAAAAGAGATATGCACTCCTATATTTATTGCAGCATTATTTACAATAGCCAAAATATGGAAGCAATCCAAGTGCCCATTAATAGATGATTGGATAAAGAAGAAGTGGTATGCTTATACAACGGAATATTACTCGACCATAAAAAGAATGAAATCATCTTGCCATTTGCAACAACATGGATAGATGTAGAGGGTATAGTGCTAAGTGAAATAAGTCAGTCAGAGAAAGACAAATACCATATGGTTTCACTCGTATGTGGAATTTGAGAAACAAAACAAACAAAAAACAGACAAAAAAAAAACACAACAGACTTAACTACAGAGAACAAACTGATGGTTCCCAGAGGGGATGGCAGTGGAGTGGGGCAGGGGGCGGGGAATGGGTGAAACAGGTGCAGGGGATTAAGAGTGCACTTGTTGTGATGAGCACTGAGTAACATATAGAATTGTTGAATCAGCATATTATACACCTGGACCTAATATAACACTGTACATTAATTATGCTGAATTTAGAAGAATAAAAAAATTCTGAGAAACGAAAGAGTATACACTGATTCCAACTTCTCAACATCCTTGCCAACATTTATCTTTTTTTTTTTTTTTAATATCCTAACGGGGTGAGATGATACCTCATTGTGATTTTGAGTATAATGAAAAGGATCCTAATTCCATTTCTCTGAAATAGAACTCAATGGCCAAAATTAGACTTCTTCTGTTTTTAGAATTTCATATACAAACTTTTCATTTAACATTATATTATTCACATTTTCAGAGTTTAAAAACTTATTTATAAAGATTTGTACATAGTTCAATGAACATACCAAAAAATTTTTAATCATTTCCCAATTTTTGAATATTTAAATTGTTTCTAAGGTTTTGCTTTTTATAAGTAATGCTATAACAAACATTCTTCCAAAACCAGAATCTTGATTGCATCTCTGATTATTTTCTTAGAAAAAGTCCCAGAATTCTGGAATTTCTCAAAGTGCATAAACATTTTTTTAAAGATTTTATTTATTTATCTGACAGAGAGAGACATAGCGAGAGAGGGAACACAAACAGGGGGAGTGGGAGAGGGAGAAGCAGGCCTCCCGCTGAACAGGGAGCCTGATGTGGGGCTCCATCCCAGGAGCCTGGGATCACGACCTGAGCCGAAGGCAGACGCTCAATGACTGAGCCACCCAGACGCCCCAGCAATTTCAAGCTTCTTAGTCAAAAATGCATGAAAAGGTTTTCAGATTTGAATTCTGAAAACCTGAACATGTGGGGAAAAAAATGTTCATGAATCAACAAGAAATGAATATATAAGCAAACAGGTTCTAATTAGGTGACTCTACCCAAATAACCTTAGTGGCCAGCTTTTTTGAAAGAATTTCAAGCCAAATGGACCAAGGTCATTTTCAGATACTAGAATACAGCTCAGCAGGTAGAGTGGAGCACTTGGTAGAGAACAGCGAGAGAGTGTCCTCACGAGTGTCCTCAGCAGTGGTCCATCCTAAAGATTAACTGACTTTATAAAAGATGCTTAGAACTATTCCTGGCACGTGGTGAGAGATAGAGAAGTGTTTACTGCTTTGCTTAAATGCTTGTCATATTTACAACTGGAAACTGGCTACTGTGGACAGTAAACTGCAAATCTACATATTGTAGGAAAGCATGCTGTTAGGGTCATAAACTTAAACTGTATGTTCAGTTTTACAGTTATAATTCCACCATAATTATCCTTAACAAGAGTAAAAGTTTCTCAGTTTTCTTATCCATATAAACTTTGATTCAGGATCTATTTGTGTGAGTGTGTGAGTAGCTCCTTGGAAAATACCATCTGTCGAAAGCAATTGGTTCAGGTTTCTCTACTTGGCATCGGTTTTGCAATAGTGCCACCTTCTGGTTAGATTTTGCTTTTACAAGCAGGCATCTTGTGCAGACTCGTTCCCATCGTGTCTGGTACACTGTGATTATGTTCCAAGGGATCATTTGAGTGAGCCATGGTAAGTCAATCTCAGCAGATTACCTGCTAAAGGTGCTGTCCTGATGGGTGCTATAGGATGAAAAAGCATTCAGAATACAGGAAACTAAGAAGTGATGCTAAGCATATAAATAAACCTCTACTGTGTCTAAACTTGGAATGCTTCTTTGCCTCTGATGGAATGATTTTCCTTTAGAAAGATACGATGGAACTGAATAAGTTGCAGAAAAGGCCAGATGAAATGATTGTGTCCAAAAGTCTCTCTCTCTCTGTCTCAAAACCTGGCGTGTGCATAGGTCAGGAACCCCCTAAGGTGGGTCTTTGGGCCAGTAGGGGGCCTACTTAGCTTTAACATGAGCATTTGAATGTAGCCATATGAGTCCATCTACAGCGATGGTTCTTGAACCTATCCCTCACCCTGTCCCCTTTTAAAGTAGGAAGTTAAAATTTGAGACAACTGCTGTCAGCAAACCCAGATTTTCACAAAACTCCTCCCACTTCTATTTTGGTAAAAATAATGCCTTACAGCAATTGATATTCAACACAACACAATCTGTATTCAGATTCAATAGTCAAGATCACTTACTGCTCAATTCGGGTACCTTTCTCACTCTCATTCACTTTCTCACTCAGAGAAGCTTGTAGAATGAATGGGAGTCTTCTTTTTGTTGGAGGAAAACCCTTGAGTTCCCTCCAAGGGGTAAAGCTCAAGGACTTTTTTTCACTACCTTTGTTCTTGGATCCAGCCTCAGGGTAAAGAAAAGAAAATCCACTCCTATCAAGCAGCTCCTGGTTAACATAAAATTGACAATTTGTAAGCTTCAACAATTTACTTGAGTCAAACGTCACACACGCGATGAAGACAACTTAGACTGAGCCTCTTGGGCTGAGAATCTCCCATCTCGATGTCCCAAATTCAATGACTACATGGATGTACATGATTTATTCTTGTTTATTCAACCTTCCACAATGGATTGGAAGCAAAATCTTCCTCTGGTAAGGCCACAGCTTACTGAACTAACATCTGGTTGTGTGAAATCCTTTGTTGTATTGTGATACTTTTAAGCAAAAAACGTATACTAATTCTCAGTTATAGAAAATAATTCAGAGGTCTTCCCTGAGATAAAAATGACACCTAAAGGAGTAACTGGCTTGTTTGTTTGTTTGTTTCTAAACTTGTTAAACAGACTTCTCAACAGAAAATAAAGCTGACTTAAAGGGGCTGTTGATCTTATTTGAGGCACAGAAACCAATTTAGTCCTGAATTGATACATGAAAATTAAGAAATTGATAATGATTATTTCCCTCTATTCCTTCTCTAAAGCTCTTAAATCTCTGTCTTCCTCTCCCTCCTCCCCACTCTTGTGAAAACTGTTCCTGTCGTCTGAATCGCAGTCACCCCAACTAAAAGTAGATTTGACAGACTAGATCTGGTGGCTTGTAAATATAGGTTTCCCTCAAAGAACCAGGACCTGAGTGGTGGTCCAAACAAGGAAGAACCCATCGACATCTCCGGTTCACCTGCTATATTTGGGTTTGTGAGATCATTAGTCAGAGGCTTACTTATCTCCTACACAAAAGTATTTCAAGGTCTGTGGGCGTGTTCTCCAGTCAAGGTTGATCAATCTTTATTACTTTCAATTTATAGCTTCCCAGATGCTC
The DNA here is from genome assembly GCF_029215605.1 of Mirounga angustirostris. Lineage (NCBI taxonomy): Eukaryota > Metazoa > Chordata > Mammalia > Carnivora > Phocidae > Mirounga > Mirounga angustirostris. The sequence continues at coordinate 9,273,838 of NW_026991711.1, forward strand.
AAGTTGGCAAAGACTTTTTTTAATTTTAGAAAAGCAAGTTCCTTGATTATAGTTAATAATACTGTATTCTATACTTGAAAGTTGCTGAGAGTAGATTTTCAATGTTCTCCCCACAAAAAAGGAAATGGTAATTATGTGATACGATGCAGGTGTTATCTAATCCTAGGGTGGTAATCATTTTGCAATATATAAGTGTATCAAATCAACGCCTTAAAGTTACACAATGTTATATGCCAATTAAAAAAAGAAAAGAAAAGCGAGTTCCTTATCTGCCCTTCTTTAGTCATTTTCAATGACCTGAATTCATGTGGTTGTTAGAATTAATAGCAGAGAGACTTAAAGAGATTTTCTTTGAGAGTCTCTGAGAACATCTAGAGTATAGCATGATAAAATAAGAGAAGGCAGAGGGGAGGGGGTAGGGGGATGGTCAAGATGGTGAAGGGGAGTGGGAGGAACAGGCTTCCCGTTATGGAAGGAATGCGTCAGGAGGCTAATAGAGTCCATAGTCCTGTGATAGGGTTGTATGGTGACAGATTGTAGCCACCCTTGTGGTGAGCAGAGCATAATGTATAGACTTGTCACTTGTCGAATCACTATGTTGTACACCTGAAACTAATGTACCACTGTGTGTTAACAATACTTAAATTAAAAAAGGAAAAAAAAAGAGTGAGGGCCGACTGTTAACAGGTGTAGGTGTTTGAACCCAAGATGGCTGCCCTGAACCTTTGGAAAACCCATAAACTCTCCATGTTTAAACTGAGGGGAACTACAATTTAATTTGTTCAGCTAAATAAATCATTTATATGGGAGGAGAGATTTAGTGCTTAAGACCTAATTGACCATAAAACAAAGAGCTAGATTTAATATAATTGTGTTTCTGCTTATAATAAAATCTCTCTATAAATGTTATCCAAACAATGAATTCTTAAACCCGTCCCTGGCCTTCCATGGGAGTCTGGCTTGTTGTTTCCCAAATGCTCCACCTGCAAGTCTGGTTTCCCCACCTTGTATTGTTATCCTCCAGTACTACCTCTGCCAACATTTTCTTCAACATTTCTCACCCGTAAATGTTGCACATGTCTATGATCCATGATTTCTCCCGCAGTGAACCATCCCATCTGTGGTTCTTTGCCTGGTCCTCCAGGGACTCCCAGGGCATCGTGGCTTATGTTGGTTGGTTTCCTGCCCCACCCCTGGGTATTGGATTCTGGTCCCTGGCTCTGGTGGTACAGTGCTATCTTGTCTGCTCCCTGCCCCCCACCCCCCCACTGTCCTCCATCTTGTTTCCCGCAGGTCCCTTTCAAGACCCTTTCTCTGTTATCAGCCAGACAGCAGCAAAGGAATCTCAATTTTTATATCCATGCCTGACCCTAATTCCACTTTGCAGCGATCGCTGGTGTTTGTCTTAATTTAATCTCTACATTAACCTGCTCAAAATTTTTCCAAAAGTTACTACTTGCATTTGCATCAATTCTGCCAATCAACAAATATCCCACAAATTTGGCATTTAAAACCTCCTACAAATGCAACTCAAATAAAGGGTTCAGTTTAGAAAGAGCTTTCAACACACCATCTCAAGAGATCAGTAGTCAACTCTAATGGAATAGACATCCATGCAGTCCACAGTAACAGCTGCCTACTATGAAGGCTGTTCAACATCTTCAGACTGAAAAAAATACTGTATGTGTAGAATGATTCTTTTCCATGACTGTCAAGGAGAAAGGAATGGCTAATATTTCTGGAGAAATTAGCTCTCATCCTCAATGAGTGTGAAGATTGGAGGAGATACTTTCTTCCAATACAGTAAATAGGCTGGAAAAGTGTGATTTGTTGGGACTTTTCTTTCCTTTTAAAAATAAGACACTTAGATGCTTGTAAGCAGGTATATGCGTAGGTGTGAGTTAAGGGCTAAGAGTAGGGGGGGAGTAATGAAAAGCAGGAGGTAGACCGACTCTATTTTCCTTTTAGTATTTAACAAGTATGGGTGCCCCAGGGGTGACTGCACTGGGAGAGGCCAGCATCAGAGGGGGGCGCTCAGTGTCAGGAACAGCTGGGACCAACAGTCCTTGAACCAGAGAGGGACGCCGTGTGTGAGATTTGCATGTGTAGCCTCAGCATATGCTCCTTTGTAGACTCTCAGCCACAGTTCTAATGTCTTTTCTGTCACTTACAGCCCTTCACTGCTGGGAGATTGCCCTCCCTCTCCCCCAGATTTGACCATTTCACCGAATTTCTGGGGATGTACAGGCTCCTTAGCTGAGGACTGAGGAATGCGCCTTCCATGGCAGATGACATGCACAGAAAAGAGTCTTCTTTGCTAGGCAAAACCACACACTATAGTAAGAGTGGCTGGTGATGGAAGAAGTCTTTGATATAATAGATTTTATCCCTCTTTTTTTAAAGATTTTATTTATTTATTTGTCAGAGAGAGAGAGAGAGAGAGCGCGCACAAGCAGGGGGCGTGGCAGACAGAGGGAGAAGCAGACTCTCCACTGAGCAGGGAGCCAGATCTGGGACTCGATCCCGGGACCCTGGGATCATGACCAGAGCTGAAGGCAAACGCTTAACTGACTGAGCCACCCAGGCATCCCCCCCCTTTTTTTTTTTTTAAGATTTTATTTATTTATTTGTCAGAGAGAGAGAGACACTTAGGTTTTCTGAGCAAAGTGATTTGAGCACAATAGGTACTTCATAAGTATTTATGATTAATATTTTCCAGGACTTAACATTATTCATACAAGCCCACCATTCTGGCTGGAGAAATGGACATTCTGAGGAAACAAGCCAACCCAGTATTTCTACGTATGAAAAAACCTAAGGAAACAATCTAATATCATAAATTTCCTACCAGACTGCGATTTCCCAATTGTTTATGCTGAATTCTGTTAAGCATACATATGTGACGACTGCTCAGACTACTATTCCCCGTGACGCCCCCTCAAATGGGAAGGCATCTGTTTGGTCTCGGTTGGGAAAGCATGCTAAAAATGTCTTCACTTTGGCATTAAATCAGCTTATTGGAACAGGGTATACTCCAAAGTAAACGTTTCTTACTTTTCTTTTTTAGTAAGGTATTTTACATTTATGATCTATCTCCCGAGGATCTAGGGACTTCACTCATTGCATTTTTTTAAACGTAAAGGTGAGGACATAGTTTTGGTCGTGAAAAATAGTAATGTGTTATTTATCAGAGATGAGAGTATAACTAAATATTTTTAAAAACGTATTCCTGAGATGATGAAGACACATGGAGGTATTTAGTTTAGCAGAAAAATCAACTCCCACCCTAAGCCAAAAATATGCCATCTAACAAAGTTTACTCCAAAAGGAGGATTTTCATAATTTGTTTGGTAATGAACTAACATTTTACTTTCTAAACAATAGAGAACGATTCAAGCTCTTCATGTCTTCAAAAAACAAATTCACTTACTTAGAATATGTAATAATCTTCGATAATGGAGCATTAACAGGTCACTTTTCAATGCTTTAGTGACCCATGAGAATTTACTCCAAATTGGTATCTGGAATAGTCACACTGGGGCTTAGTGCCAGATGAGAGTTATTCTGTGACGAGGAGAATGTTCATGAGCTCGTAACTGGTGATATTGTAAGTGGAAATGGCGGCTAAAATAATAGTGTTGGAGTAACAGATATCTTCATAGTGGAAGGTCTCTCTCCAAGGTAGCCCTGGTTGTCTAGTTTTGTTTGCTGTCATGCGAAAATAGGCATTGACATAGAACCGTGAACTCACATTTCATAATTGGGTGGGTGATTTCACACCCTTCTGGTGTTTCTACCAGATTTGGGGCAGTTTTGGTTTCTCCCATTGGGGCAGCTGTGTTCCTTCAATAACAGGATGAGTGTCCTATTTACTAGAGTTGAGATGTAGGGGCCATTTGCGGCAGGAAAGGTCCAGGGCTGAAGCCGATTGTTCTGGTAGCGGTGGGGGGAGTGTGTTGAGATGAGGGAAGCAGTGGTTGGAGTCTGTGGGAAGAAACCCCCAGGGGGAGGCCAACTTGTCTGCCGTTGCTGCACAAGGACATAGATGACTTTTGCCATTTGGGGTGCCTTCAACCATTCTTGATTTCCCCAGCCACCCTGGTGTCACAACTATGGTGAGACACCCCTGGATGTGCCTCTGTTTCCCTGAGGTGTGCACAAGAGAACTCTGAGCTACTTAGGACATCATTAGATTAAGGTGCAGTGGCTTCTATGGTTAGTTGAGGGCTGCAGGGCCCAGAGGAATCTAAGGAAGTGTCGACCATATAAATCTGGGAAAAGGAAGAGAGGCAGGGAAGCCTGAGGCCAGACTGGCCCCAGGGACACAAATACCACCAGGGCCCTTTTTTTCCCAGCTCTTGATTCTGTTTTACTCATTGTGTTGGCTTCATTCTCTTATTCCATACACTTCCTGCATTTGATGGACGCATGGCCCCTGAGTTTAATGCCTCATGGTTCCACTAAGGAAGTTTAACCTTTAGCTCTCTTCAGTATCAAGTCAAATAACTTTATAATAATGCTGGAGGAACAGGAAGGTGGCAGTTAGTTTGTATTTCTGAGTCCGACAGTCAAAAATCCCAAGGAAATCCCACTGGAATAGCTCAGCTCACAGACCCATCCTTGCATGCGTCAGCTGGGGTTGGAGGGGTGGGATCACTGAGAACATGGAACCGCCATTCCAGCTGGGTGGATGGAGCAGGCCAGCTCTTGGGAAGAGGGGCATGTGCTTGGAGGACACATCATGGATTTTGAGCACAGGAGTAGGATTTCCATCTAGTTGTGAGTCAGGAGTCAATTCCTTTCATTATTGCTGTGTGAATGTCCCCATTTTTTCCCCACCGAATTCCAAGCTTTATTTCTTGTTTCTCTTGTTCTTTCCCAGAGTCATAGTGCCTAATAGATGTTCAAAAAGATATTTGCTAAATTGAATGGGGTTTGTTTTCATGTCAACGATGGCATGCAACTACACTTTACGATTTTCAAATACAGAGTTGAGAATTCCAGAAATTAGTATTCCAAATTTCCTTTCCACATCTGTCACAAATGTTTTATTTTGTAAGGCGCCTTAGTCACTACCCTTGGCTCTTCCTTCATGTACACCAGTGAAGTTCAGAGATTACGGAGAGTATTTACCTCCTTTCTTTTTGAAATCCACGGTAAAGTGGTTGTACAAAGTGCAAAATGGCTAAGGTGTTGTCCCATTTGGGTGTCCCTATCATACAACAGGGCTCATAATGAATTACATGATGCCACTTCATATAGAAAAGGCTTTATTAAACAAAATAAGGCAGAGCCATCATAAAGAGAAAGGATGAGTCTCCCATTCTTATTTCTCTAGTTATCCCAAGAGAGATGAACTAGAGCCATTGGACACACACTGTGGGTTTGAAGTTCAGTGGAGAGACCATCCTACTAGGGGTTTTATGAGGCCAGAGTAAAAGCCTTTAGGTCAATGAGGAACACAGCATCTGCTTGGAAGCCAAACAGTCTGGGTTTGGGTGCCAACTGATTATAAGAGTTTTCTGAGGGTACCAGTTGCTCAGAACCTGATAAATAACTTTGGAGGGCATGGAGGAATGGAGCCACCAGAACTATGGGAAGATGTGCTTAGAAACAGCTCTTCCTGATGGAAGAAGGGGCCATGCTTGCTGCTTGTGGAAGCTGGCTCATTACCCTTGGAGTCATTTTGGGGGGTAGGGCATATAGGGGTACAGAGGAGAAAGATTGCTTTTAAACTAGGGGGCCAGTATGCACTGGATATTTTCCATTTACTCCTCCAAGGCCACTTTCCATTCTTCTTTGCCCTTCTCTGTGCTCCAGGAATTAGACCTTATCATCCACATGCCCCGTTCCTCTCTCTTTTGGCCAGTGGGAAGCCTTGGCCAGATGGGATGGGGAGAGGAGAGGATGACCAGGGTATCCACTTCCACAGCTTCAGTCTTTTTGTGAATTGGCCTTGTCCCTCTATGGAAGGCTACAGCTCCCGTTGGTTGTCACTCTTCTAGTATAGCTGGTCTCTGGTTTTCAGTACATGCTCCCTGACCTTGCCCCTTTGACGATGGTGATAACTACTCCTAAAATGTGACAGCCCTGCCATTGGCTGGGCCAAAGTTTCTTCACTGAAATGGGACCTTTGTGGTGCATTATCATGTCCACCACAACCTTATGGCTTCCACATCTGTATTTAACTCCACCCCCCCAGTCTTCCAAGTCTTTTCCAAATTAGAATTTTATTGGTTCTGCTTTTAACTTTTTATTCATATTTAATAATCTGAACTTCTGTATACCCAAACAACTTTAACATTTATTGAGGGCCAGCTATGAATCCAATACTTTATCAGACATTTTCATAAATTGTCTTTTATTTTTTTCATGGTAACTATGTAAGATATATTTTGCATCTCATTTTTTTTTTAAAGATTTTTTATTTATTTACTTAACAGAGAGAGAGAGCATAAGTAGGCAGAGCGGCATACAGAGGGAGAGGGAGAAGCAGGCTTCCCACTGAGCAGGGAGCCCGATGCAGGGCTCGATCCCAGGACCTGAGCCGAAGGCAGCTGCTTAACCAACTGAGCCACCCAGGCGCCCCTATGCATCTCATTTTGAGGCTCAGAAAGACTGAGCTTAAGGCATCATGTCTGTTTGGCGTGGATATCTACATCATAACCACTATGCCACACTTCCTAAATCCTTCATGTAGCAAGGCAAAAATAATTTACTAATTCAAGTAGAAGCAAGAACATATCCCACTCTATTCTTTGTCAGTTCTGTCCATAAAATGAAGATGACGTTAAGACCAAACAACCATGTTAGAATCAGTCAGTTGTAAGCTACCCATTTAAAAATGCTAATTTTTTTTCTTAAACTCATATTGAGTTTTGTCCCTAGAGAGTCTTCATCTGTTGCTTCTGCTTACCTTGGCTCTGTCCTGACCATCTACTCATCTGTCTTAAAATCAAGTCACCATGGCTTCTGCATTATTTCCTTCTTTTTTCATCCTAAGCCCCCAATCTGTCTGCTGCTGATTCCAACCCTTCTCCCTTCCTTGGCTCTGCTCTGCTTTAAAAAAAATTTTTTTTTAATTTAAATTCAATTTAGTTAATATATACTGTATCATTAGTTTCAGGGATAGAGTTTAGTGATTCATCAGTTGCATATAACACTCAGGGCTTATTACATCAAGTGCCCTCCTTAATGCCCATCACCCCGTTACCCCATCCTCCCCTCCACCCCACTCCAACAACCCTCACTTTGTCCCCTAGAGTTAAGAGTCTCTTATGGTTTGCCTCCCTCTCTGTTTTTATATTATTTTATTTTTCCTTCCCTTTCCCTATGTTCATCCTTTTTATTTCTTAAATTCCACATATGAGTGAAATCATATAATAATTGTCTTTCTCTGATGTCGTATTTCACTTAGCATAATACCCTCTAGTTCCATCCATGTTGTTGCAAATGGCAAGAGTTCACTTTTTTGGATGGCTGAGTAATATTCCATTGTATATATATACCATATCTTCTTTATCCATTCATCTGTCGATGGACATTTGGGCTCTTTCCATAGTTTGAATATTGTGGGCATTATTGCTATAAACACTGGGGTTCGGGTACCCCTTCGAATCACTGTGTTTGTTTCCTTTGGTTAAATACCTAGTAGTACAATTGCTGGGTCATTTTAACTTTTTGAGGAACCTCCAGAGTGGTTGCACCAGTTTGCATTCCCAACAACAGTGTAAGAGGGTTCCCCTTTTTCTGTATCCTCACAAATATCTGTTGCTTCCTGAGTTGTTAATTTTAGCCATTCTGACTGGTGTGAGGTGGTATCTCATTGTGGTTTTGATTTGTATTTCCCTGATGCCGAGCGATGTTGAGCACTTTTTCATGTATATGTTGGCCATTTGGATGTCTTCTTTGGAGAAATGTCTGTTTATGTCTTCTGACCATTTCTTGACTGGATTTTTTGTTTTTTTTGGGGTGTTGAGTTTGGTAAGTTCTTTATAGGTTTTGGATACTAACCCTTTATCTGATATGTGATTTGCAAATATCTTCTCCCATTCTGTCAGTTGTCTTTTGGTTTTGTTGACTGTTTCCTTTGCTGTGCAAAAGCTTTTTATCTTGATGAAGTCCCAATAGTTCATTTTTTGCCTTTGGCGATGAGTCTAGCAAGAAGGAGCTGTGGCTGAGGTCGAAGAGGTTGCTGCCTGTGTTCTCCTCTAGGATTTTGATGGATTCCTGTCTCACATTTAGGTCTTTCATCCACTTTTAGTTTATCTTTGTATGTGGTATAAGAAAATGGTCCAGTTTCATTCTTCTACATGTGGTTGTCCAATTTTCCCAACACCATTTGTTGAGGAGACTGTTTTTTTTTCCATTGGATATTCTTTCCTGCTTTGTCAAAGTTTAGTTGACCCTAGAGTTGAGGGTCCATTCCTGGGTTCTCTATTCTGTTCCATTGATCTATGTGTCTGTTTTGGTGCCAGTACCACTGTCTTGATGATGACAGCTTTGTAATAGAGCTTGAAGTCCGGAATTGTATGCCTCCAGCTTTGGTTTTCTTTTTCAACATTCCTCTGGATACTCAGGGTCTTTTATGGTTCCATACAAATTTTAGGATTGTTTGTTCCAGCTCTGTGAAAAATATTGGTGGTCTTTTGATAGGGATTGCATTGAATGTGTGGATTTCTTTGGGTAGCCTAGACGTTTTAACAATATTGATTCTTCCAATCCATGAGCATGGGATGTTTTTCCATTTCTTTGTGTCTTTCTCAATTTCTTTCATAAGTATTGTATGGTTTTCAGAGTACAGATCATTTACCTCTTTGGTTATCTTATGGTTTTTGGTATAATTGTAAAAGGGATTGGTTCCTTGATTTCTCTTTCTTCTACTTCATTGTTAGTGTATAGAAATGCAACCGACTTCTGTGCATTGGTTTTATACTCTGTGACTTTGCTGAATTCCTGTAACAGGTCTAACAATTTTTTGGTGGAGTCTTGCTCTGCTTTTGCAGTTCCTGGACTTTCAGGTCTCATATCACAGCCAGTTTGACTAGCCCTCCTTCAAGTTTTGGAGGGAAAGAAGGCACCTCGCAGGGGTAGATGCAGTTTCCTTGGCACTGGGCTTGACTAGTGGATGTCGCCTTTGTGCAAATAAGACACAGCCCTGAGCTTGGATGGCACATAGTTTGGCTGGAGGAGCATGAGCTGAAAGAGCATTGGTATACTTGGTGCAAGGCAAAGGATTTAATGTGACCAGAGCCTACAATGTGAGATTGTGGGGTGGAGTGTCAGGACAGGCAGAAAGAGCCATAAGTAAGCATAATTATGGTAAATCATTTGTAGCAAAGTGCTCAAGTTGGCGGGGATATAGATCATTAAGCATAAATCCCAAATACATTTGATTATGTTGATGAAAGTTATCTTCAGCACCCATTGCCTGTGGGCCCCTTCCACCCACCTGTGTTTACACATGCTTTTCTAACAGAATAGAAGTTCTAGTTAATAGTAGGAATTTCTGATCCCTACACAGATAACAGTTTGCTATTATCTGAGACTTCTGCAAAATAAACACTCAATTTTTTTTTTAAAGATTTTATTTATCTATCAGAGAGAGAGAGCACAAGCAGGGGGAGTGGCAGGCAGAGGGAGAAGCAGGCTCCATGTTGAGCAAGGAGCCTGATGCAGGACTCAATCCCAGGACCCTGGGATCATGACTTGAGCCAGAGGCAGACGTTTAGCCAACTGAGCCACCCAGACATCCCTAAACACTCAATGTTTTAAAAGGGCATATGTAAATAAAAGCAATATGTCAAGTTTCACTAGAAATGACTTGTAGTGGGTTGAATGGTGTTCTCCTAAAAGATATGTCCAAGTAGTAACCCCTGGGACCTGTGAATTTGACCTTATTTAGAAAAGGTCTTTGCAGATGTAACTTAGTTAAGGATCTGGGGATGATGTCCTCCTAGATAGAGGGGGGGCTAATTCCAATGGCAGGTGTCTTTATAAGAGAAAGAAGAAGGAGCTCTGACATGGAGACATAGGGGGAACACCATGTGAAGACAAAGAAAAAGACTGGAGTTATATAGCTACAAGCCAAGGAACGCCAAGAAATGCCAGGGACCCCTAGAAATTGGAAGGTGCAAGGAGTGACTTTCCTTCAGTCTTCAGAGGGGGTGTGGCCTATGGGCACCTTGATTTTACTTCTGGTCCTCAGAACTGGGGGAGAATACATTTCTGTTATTTTCAGCCACCAGGTTTGTGATAATTTGTTACAGCAGCTCTAGGAGAGTAATATATAGCTTTTAATTAAATAGGGTAGAGTCTTCTCCATAATCATATGTCTCTCTAAAGTAGAGTACTATTTTCAGAATTATATGAATTTGTCATCATCCTGGCCATATTCAGAAGGTATAATCTCATGACTAAAGTCATTTTCTCGATATGGTCAACTAGTCTTTTGTAATGGTTTAATATTTAGCCAATTTCGGATGCACATCAGACATTTTAAATCTTTGATCTCTGCAAAGATTTCAAGGTGGTAATGACATTTTTTTCACATGAACTATATGGTTTTGATCAGGTTTCACCTCATGTACTCATAAAGTCTACTCAAATTTCCAGCCAACGTTGAGCTCTTCCCAATGGCCTACCGCCCTGCAGTGTCTGTACTAAATATTTTGGCATATCAATTAAATTTGATTCTATTTTATATTACCTGGTACAGGTTAATCCTGGTTGCATAACAATAGGTAGCATTTTTGAGCATATAGTTTTTGTGTGTGCATCGTATGTATCATTTCTAAACCCTTCGGCAATGTTGCAAGGGAAGTATTAACCATATTTTATAAAGGAGGAAGCTGAAGTTCAGAGAAAGTAACTGACATCTGATTCAGGGCAGAATCACTGCGGGAATTTGCTGTCTCTTTGACTCCAAGGCTTAACGCCTTTCTACTGGGTTATTCTGCTTTTTCAGAAATTTCTGTAAGTCAGTAAGTTGAAATTACATTTTTTTCCCAGAGAAATAGTATCTCCCATATATTTATTTAACCAACATTGTATCTGTACAACAATCTATATAGCCATAAGTGAACGTTCACAGATGAATTCCAATTGGAATCCTTTCCAGTTGGGTCAGCATAATTTGGGAACTTGAACCCTGGATTACTGGAGGCCATCTGAGAACTTGGTAGGATTGGCTTGGTAGGATTTCTGATGAGGTAAGGGCTTAAAAATGAGATAAAAAAGATCCAAGGTTTGTGGAGCAAAATGCTTTGGTGGGGGCACTTTTGCTAGATTGGACACCTAGGGGCCCAGACTTTTTTCCTTCTGCCTCTCACTTTAAGAAGAGTTTCGTGGTACAGAGGTTTTGTCTGCAGGCTTTCATTTCCGTTGCATTCAACAGTTGATTTTGTTGGGGGTTTCCCTCCTTGGGCCTCCTGCTGAGTAGAACAAAAGCTCACAGTTTTACCTAAATTGTTGAAATAAGCACAGAGCCCTCTAAGTATATTTTATGGTTGCTATCCATTAACATCTGTGGAGAATTATGAGGCAGAAGCAAGAAAAAAGTAAAAATTTTCAAGTTAATAAATCTCTCCCCCTGCCAAAAGTTGCCCCTGGTGTTCATTGGATGCAATGAGCAAAAACTTTCTCTTATTTTTCCTTTGCTATAAACACTTCTCCACTCTTAGAAGTACCAGACAACCTTATCTTCCTTTTTTTTTTTCTTCCAGAATTAGTGGGCTTGGGTCCCACTCCTTAAAAAAACAAAGCTCCATCCATCTTTCCTTCTTAGTTACTTGGCTCTTGAAATGAAATGTCATCCTTTTTTTATTTTGGAGTTTTCTGATTAACCTCTTGGGGGCAGCAACTCCTTAGTACTTAATGTCATTTTCCCAGATGGGATGATGTAAATTTCCAGTGAATCCATGTTGGCTTATTTGTTCTGTCTTCTCTACTGAAGTGTGTTATGATGTCACTGTTTTAATTCTATGCTTCCTTCCATTAACTAAAATAGTAAACATATGAATCAAAGTCATATGTCTTTGTAAATTAAAAGAGGACAAATTTGCATGTTCAATGAAAGAAGCAGTTGATAAAATGGCTCACAGCTTAATTTAGCTCACTTTTCATTTTTCTGAAATCATGGTGAAAAATTCATTTTTCCCACTAACTCACCCAAAATTGGATTATTCTTTTTTTTTTAAGTTTTTATTTAAATTCCAGTTAGTTAATACAGAGTAATATTAGTCTCAGGTAAACAATATAGCAATTCAGCCCTTCCATACATCACCCAGTGCTCATCGTGACAAGTGTACTCCTTAATCCCCATCACCTATTTAACCCAACCCTCCCTTCTGGTAACCATCAGTGTGTTCTCCATAGTTAAGAGTCTGTTTTTTGGTTTGCCTCTCTCTCTTCCCCCCTCTCTTTATTCATTTGTTTTGTTTCTTAAATGCCACATCTTAATGTAATCATATGGTATTTGTCTTTTTCTGACCGACTGATTTCATTTAGCATAATACACTCTAGCTCCATCCACGTCACTGCAAAAAGATTTCATTCTTTTTTATGGCTGAGTAATATACCATTGCATATATATACCACATCTTCTTTATCCATTCATCTATCAGTGGACACTTGGGCTATTTCCATAATGGCTATTGTAGGTAATCCTGCTATAAACATTGGGGTACAAGTATCCTTTTGAATTAGTATTTTTACATTCTTTGGGTAAATAAAAATTGGATCGTTCTTTAACGGTTTTATGTGTTTTGTTTCCATACATGATTGTAACCTCCATTTGCAGGTCAAAGGCTACAAGTTACACTTTTCATTTATTTTTTAACTAGCCCAGTGCTTATGAATATATTTTTATAGGTACTTAATAATGTGAAAGCTATTGGCTTGAATTGAATTAAATTATTTTAATGAATATTTAAGGGTCTGTTTTAGAGAAGGCATAATTCCAGGTAATGAAGACACAAGGATAAATAAGATATGATCCTTTTATTCCCAAGGACCTCACATGTCTTTTTTTAAATCTTTATGTCCAAGTCTTTATGTATTGTTTTGAATAGGTAGTAGAGACACGTGGTTCCAAGTTAAAGCAATGTGTTGAGATTGAGAAGTGTAGCTCCTATTTATGTCTCTGCCCTTCCTCCCTCCAAGTCTAGTCAATTCCCAGTTGTTAATCATTTTCATTAATTCCATGTGTCCTTTTAATGTTTCTTTATGTAGATACAAGCAAATACACATATACATGTATTTTCCTATTTTCTTTCTTATAAAAAGTTAGCACATAAGCCATTCTTATCTTGCTTTTTCCACTTAATGTCTTCCAAAGACCTTTTTATTTCTGTACATAGTGTTCTTACCCTATTTAAAAAAATGACTGCTTATATCCAATAAAGTGTTAGCATCCAAAATATATAAAGAACTTACACAACTCAACACCAAAAAGCCCCAAATAATCCAATTAAAAATGGGCAGAATGAACAGTCATTTTCCAAAGAAGACATCCAGATGGCCAACAGACACACGAAAAGATGCTTGACCTCACTAATCATCAGGGAAATGCAAATCAAAACCACAATGAGATATCACCTCATACCTGTCAGAATGGCTAAAATAAAAAACACAAGAAACAAGTGTTGGAGAGGATGTAGAGAAAAAGGAACCCTCGTGCACTGTTGGCGGGAATGCAAACTGGTGCAGTCACTGTGGAAAACAGTATGGAAGTTCTTCAAAAAATTGAAAATAGAATTACCATATGGTCTGGTAATTCCACTACTATTTACCCAAAGAATATGAAAGCACTAATTTGAAAAAAATATATGCACCCTTATGTTTATTGCAGTGTTTTTTTTACAATAACCAAGATATGGAAGCAACCCAAATGTCCTCTGATAAAGAAGATGAGGTATGTATACATACACAATGGAATATTACTCAGCCATAAAAAGAATGAAATCTTGCCATTTGCAACAACATGGATGGAGTTAGAGTATAATGCTAAGTGAAATAAGTTAGTCAGAGAAAGACAAATACCATATGATTTCACTCACATGTGGATTTAAGAAATAAAACAAATGAATGAAAAAAAAGAGACAACCAGACTTAACTATAGAGAACAAACTGATGATTATCAGAAGGAAGTGGGGTGGGGATGGGTGAATTGGTGGAGGGGAATGAGTACACTTATTGTGATGAGTATTGGGTGATACATGGAAGAGCTGAATCACAATATTGTGCACCTAAAAACTAATATAACACCCTATGTTAACTATATTGGAATTAAGTTAAAAAATGGCTGCATAATATTCATTATGTGTATAATTGTTTAACCCAGGATTTTCACCCTTGACACTACTGAAATTTGGGGTGGGATAATTTTTTGTTATGGAGGCTGTCCCTTTGCCCACTAGAAGCCAGGACCACACTACCCCTGGTGTGACAGCCAAGAATAAATCACCCTCGTTGAGAATTGCTGGTTTAAACAATCTTCTAATGAGGAACACTTGGGTTCCTTCCAATCTTTTATTTCACAAACCATGCAAGAATGAGTAATCTTATACATATGTTATTTTGTATGTGTGCAGGATATAAATTACTAGCCATGGGATTGCTGGTTGAAGTGGAAGTACCTTTGTAAATTTGGAAATATTGCAAAATTTCTCCCCCTTGGGCCATGCCATTTTGGAGACCCAGTGACAATGTATGAGATGGTGATTATCTTTGCATGTAACAAACTACAACATAAAGAAACATGAAGAATCATGACAGGCCTGGTACACTCAGAGCTTCAGTGTGGCAGAGGTGTGGGGCTCATAGAGAGAGCATAGACTGGGAACGGTCTCCTATGACAAAGAAGAAGGTAGGGTTTTATGAACTAGAACATGGAGCTCACCACAGCTGTTTAGCAGGAGAGTGGGGATAGGACAGAGCTTGGTTTGTGTTATGACAAAGCTGGGGGTACATGGGAGACTCACCAGAGCTGGAAGGGCTTTGTGCCTAGATCTCAAAATCCACCGTTGCAGTCATCCAGAGAGAGATGGTGGGGAATGGGGTGGCACAGGGGACAAACAAGGGCAGAGACTACATTGGGGAGGTTCCCCTAGCTCTCCATGCTCTGCCCTTGCTCCCCCTTCATCTGAGGTTACCCATAAGTCAGATCACCTCTCTTCTCTGCTTACACCCTCCAGTGGCCCCTAGTGCATTCTGAGCAAACACCTAATTGCTTAGAATGGCCCACAAGGCCCTATGTGATCTGCTAGGCTGTGACTCTGGGGGAAACTGAGGCTTTTCAGGAATTAGGGATGCACACAGGCTCAACTTCTCATTCCTCCCAACCCCTTCCCCCATTCTCCCCCCTACCCCACCCGGCAGAGGCTTCTCTCCTTCTCTCCTCTCTATCTTTCATTCCGCAGGCCTGGCAAGCACTGGGGTGGGTGGGTGGGGTGGGGTGGGGTGGGGGTGGGGGCTGGTTTGGGGGCACTCAAGGCAGAGGCCCACATGACTTGTCAGGGGGAATGGTGTGTGGGAATTTGATGTGTGTCTATAGTTTCTACCCTAGCCTTTAATGTAGGTGGCATTGATGAATGTAGCAAGGAGAAGCAAGCAAATTAATTTTGCTTCTGCAATTGTTGAGTTTCTTGGCATGTTATTTCAGCTAATATAATATATTATATTTTCTTCAGCCCTTGATTGCTTCTAAGTCACCAATATACATATGTTTATTTGTAGTAAGCTTCTTACCTAGGTTCCTTTCATATTTATTTTTTTTTCATTCTCGATGATTTGTGATTTCTTTTATCTTTCTTGTCCTTTTGTGGTAGGCTGAATAATGGCCTACCAAGGATGTCCACCTAATGCCTGGAACCTGTGAATGTTACTTTCCATGGCAAAAGAGACTTTGCAGATGTAATTAAGGTTGTCGAGATGGGGATTGTCCTGGATTATTTTCATGGACCCAGTGTAATCCCAGGGTCCTTAGGAGTTGGATGAAGGAAGAGTCAGAGTCAGAGAGAAGATGTGACCGCAGCACCAGAGGTGGGAGTGATGCATTCTGGTGAGGAAGGGGCCACAAGTCAAGGAACACAGGTAGCCTCCAGAAGCTGGAAAAGGCAAGGAAAGGGATCTGCCCCACAATGAAGTCTCCAGAATAAATCAGTCCTGCTTCAGCCCAGTGACTTTAGTCCAGTGAAACTGACTTCAGATTCCTGGCCTCTAGAGGGTAAGATAATCAACATGTTGTTTTAAGCCTACATTTGTGGTAATTTGTTATAGTAGCTACGAGAAACCAATAACTATTAAAACATCTTTCATTATTATCAATCTCAGGAACTGTAGTCTGGTGATCAAGAGCATGGACTTGAGGGTCAGGCTACTGGCTCTATTATTTACTCTCTCTGTAGACTATCCAGGTGGTTAAATCCCACCAAGCATCATCTTCCTCACCTACAAAATGGGCATATTATTCTTCTTAGTTTCATTTACAAGACCTTTATTTAGAAAAAAAAACATTTAATGGAACCAGAATAATCTGAACATAATTTAAGTGAAACCATAATAATATCTGTATCTTTTAGGAGTCTTTCAGCATCAAGTAACAGAAATTTAATTCAAGCAGTATGTATGGAAATCTATGATCTGATCATGACAGAATGTTCAGAGGCAAGATGGCTTTCAAGATTTGGTCCAGTGGTTCTGAAATCCTTGGTGTTGGCTTCATCACCAGCCTGGTGGCATGGTGGCTGTTCCAACCTCCCCCCTAGTCCCCCAAAGGTCAGAATCCTGAGCCAATTGTTGGCAAAGAGAAAGAGATGGTACTGGAAGAGGGGTGGAGTCAGCTCCCCTGGTGGCCCCTGGCTGGGGGGGAATGGCATATGTAGGGATTACTATGGGGGTCTCTTAGGGAGGAAGAATGGGGAGTGGCTGCTGGCTAAGCAACAATGATCATTATAGAGGTGATTTTTTTTCTCTCAAATTGAATGTCTCTAGAAACTGCTTCAAGCTTTTCTTAGATGTCAAAAATGAAATATTTCTACTGAGATATTTACAAATGGGAAAGCATACAACTTCTAAAGACAGAGTTTTAATCTTCAGGCTTTCTTTTAGTGAAAAAAAGACAACCATATTTTCCAAAATTTAAAATAAATTCTTTGGGTTGAGATATACTATAGAAAGTTTCATGTGAGCATGTGATTTAAAAATATTGAAGAGTTTGTTGAACATCTTACTACAAATCTTTGTTAGCCATTGTATTAAAAGAATCCCACTGTTTAATTAAAAAATCTGTAAAATTTTCTCTGTGCAACTGGTAAGTGACATGATAGTGAGGTGTGTGTGTGTGTGTATATATACACATTATATATAATGTATGTGTATAATGTATATAATGTATATGTCTGTGTATATATGTGTAGGTTGTTATATAATGTAAATAAATGTGTGTGTCTATGTATATATGAATATATGTATATATAGTTATCTATCCATGTATGTATATTTATGTAGAGGGTACATATGTATTTCTGTAGGTATGTTTGTATCACTATAATTCCATTAGAATGTTAATAGTACTCTATGTTCTCATGTTGACAAAATCATATTTATTCTCTCACAAAGCTCCCATAAAGCTGGCAAGCTTTAATTTTCTACTTTGTGATTTTTTTTTGGAACTGTTCCTCCTATTGCTTCTGGTTCTATTTGCCTCTATCCCAATGCTTGCTCCCTTTGGACTATATCCTAAGGCTGTCATGGTCCTTGTTGCTCCATTTATTTTAAGAGACAAAGTGGCTATATTTCACTCAGAAAAATAATGTTAAATTGCCAGGAGATATTAATGAGAATTGAAGAGATGTAAAACAAAACAAAACAAAACAAAACAACATGTTTGGGGATATTGTTTTTCTTAAATTTACTAGCAGCCCCAAATTATTCTTCATTTTTCTGTAGAGGGATTATTTAATCACAGTAATTGAGATTTTCATTTCCAGGGCAATTTGAAGTTTTTTGTGAAGGTTTCACATTGACTCATTATTATTAACCTCAGGGAGCAGAGACATGAAGAGAAACAACGTGTGAAGGGAGAGAGCTCTTTAGAGGCAGAGAGACTTAAACATAGGAGAATATCAACTATTCCAAAAATAAAGTGTTTAATATAAACAGCCTTGGGAGATTCATAAACACAAAAACTTGACTCATAACAAGGCTCACTCAGCCTTTAAATATTAAGAGGGTAAAATTAACGTGTTTAAACCCGCTCAGGTTCAAGGATGTCTTTGTCACTTTCCGCGTACTTTCCCTTCTTAAAATGAATTAGCCATGTCAATAGATATATGATACCCCTTTACAATCACGCCTGTGAAAGCCTCAAGGCTAATTATATAGTTCCTATATCCTGCCATCTTCAAGCTCTTTCCCCCCTTCTCTACTCAAACCTCATTTTTCTCAACTGTCCCCCTGCACAGAGCACTTTAGGGACCTCCAACTCTACTCCTAAAGCTCTCTGGGCATTTTTGTGTATAGTTGTAGTCAGCATCTACACTGATTGGTGTTTGCCTTGTCCGTCTTCCTACTAGAGCACCAACTATTGGAAGACAACGGCTGGCTGTACCTTACTTTTGTGTCCATCATCATGGGCACAGTTTGTGACATGTCCTGTTCTAAACATGTATTAACAACACAAAATAAAGGAAAGCATGATGTACTTTTCCCAGCTCAGTTTTCCTTTAACAATTTCCATGGTTATCTTTGAAATATTTACATGTTAAATAGTACCAGGATTTCCATGTCACTTTAGTCAGTGCTAAAAATGTGGCTGGCTCTTTCTTGTTGAATTCCTGTGTTGGAAGGAGACTGATGGAATGTGGAGCCTCTCCCAGGTGGTCCACAGTCCCAGCTGGAAGTAGACGAGGAAGGGGAATTGTGTAGAAGGTTTAAGACAGAAAAGATCTTCTTCAAATATTCAGACAATGGAGTCGAGCGCATGTGAGATGCCGTGGGGAAATGTAGATTAAGCATTATTGGTTTAATTTAGATTGAGTAGACAGGGCAAATGGCTAATTCAAGAGAAAATCCACTTTGGGTATTGTAATGCCCAAATTCCTTACTTTATTTTGTTAGCACAGAATCACCAAGTCCGGTCTCTTTTCTATTAGGTGATACAACTGAAGCATTTGTTTGTTTTAGTCAAACAGGTAATTGTCTTCAAGTTCTTTTCCTGATCAGGAAGTTTCAGGGAAATTAAATTCACTTTCCATGTCTAAAGGATAACACACCAATTGGTCAGTTGGTAAGGGGAAAGGGGAGAACTCTACAACAGACATTTCAGGGGAAAAAGAAGCAGTTGAACGATTTGTGCAGAAATCCCGGTTGTGAGACTGGTCTTCCTGCTGTTATTGAGAGCCTCATAGTCACAGGAGTTGAGGGGTCCCTTTGGCTGTCCAAAGTGGTGTGAGGCTCAGTTCTGTATAGATAATGGCCTAAGGAAAAAGCCAAGGAGAGCCAGGGCTGGAAGTAACTTCCTTTAGTGCAGACCATTGAAGAGTGCCTTGAAAATGCACTGATTTTGGAGAGTAAGTAAATGGACTATGCAGTGAATTTATTTAAAAGAAAAAATTTTTTGCCATTTCTACTTGGGGCGCCTGGGTGGCTCAGTCAGTTAAACATTTACCTTTCAGGGTCCTGGGATCGAGCCTCGCACCCCCTCATCGGGCTCCTTGCTCAGCAGGGAGTCTGCTTCTCTCTCTCCCTTTGCCCTCTCCCTGCACTCTCTCTCTCAAATAAATAAAATCTTTAAGAAAAAAAATTCGCACATTTTCCTTGTTTTAGCCTTGAGTCATTTTGCTATTTTTTTCATATACAACGTTCAATTAATTGTAAGACATTTGTCCTGTGCCGTTATCCTTTCAATCATGTATGTAAACATATATAGGCTATAATTGCATAATCACTGGTTGTTAAAATGTTAATGCTTAGTTTTTAAAATGTTAAAAATTAGATCCAAAAAGGAAGATATGCAACAGAAATGCATTTGTTGTATTTCAATTAGCACCATCAAAATAAAATAATTTCTTTTCTTTTGTTAAAGTAAAATCATTTATCACATCACACAAACCTCACTTTTTTTTCTCTTTGAAGTTGGAACAAATAAAGTAACTGTGTCATCCATTTTTCTCCTAATAACTTCAAAATGTTTCAAAATCTATGTGACTGACCTACTGACTATCACTTTAAAAATATAGAGGGAGGGGGAAAAAAAAACCCAGTGAAATAATATTTTAATAAGAAAATAAGAATTAAATTGCCAGCTTGCCGGTGTGAATGAATCTAGTTAATTAGCTGTTCAGTTCAGACAAAACTGAATCAGAAAATCATCTAGACTCAAATTCTAAAGCAAATTTTGTCCAAAGTAAGAGAATTCTCTTAACTATGCTATTCTCTACTTTAAATTTTAGGTATATCCTTTATATATTTTATATTAAAAAGGAGTACATAGGAAAAGAAAAAGTAGCATTTCTTCACAGGCCACCCTTCGATGTCAATCATTTTGTTTCTAAAAATTCAGAGAAGTTTTATATACATTATGCATCTTCAATGACATAGTTTGAATGGAAGCTGAACATCTGTGAGCTTCTTGAATAGGGCTGGTTTTCTTTGGTTTATAAAAGGAATTGATTCTGGCCTCTTCTGTTCTCTAAATTTCTTTCTATTTAATAATTCTGTTTTGAAGAATTACCGGCTTCATCCAGGCGATGCGTCTCAGAGTTTAATGGATGTGACTCTGCTGGGAATCTTGGTAAAAGGCCGATTCCAATTCAGTAGGTCTGGGTTGGGCCTGAGACTCTGCCATTTCTAAGAAGCTCCCTGGTGATGCTCTTGCCGCAGAAGCACAGTTTAAGCAGCAAGGGCTTAGAAAAATGTTTTATTTTCAAACCTTCAGTTTTCTCAGTACTCCTTGAAAACCTGCTTGCAAGGCAGACTCGAGGCCTGTCTATAGGGACTGGCTATGATATGCACATTATAGGGGATAATTCCCCTTGGCTGATCTTCCTACTGCTTTAAAAGTACTTACTATGGACACTTTTTTTTTAAAAAAAATTGTTTATGAGAGAGAGAGAGAGAGAGCACGAGTGGAAGGGGCAGAGGGAGAGGGAGAGAGAATCTCAAGCTGACTCCATGCTGAGCGTGAGCCTGACATGGGATCACCACCTGAGGAAACCAAGAGTCAGTGGTTCAATCGACTGCACGGCCTGGGTGCCCCCTATGGACACTTTTCTTAGCATTACAAACTTCAAAATCTTTGAATAAAAGCCAAGTCATTCTTTCATGAAAAATAATCTTCCTTTAAAAACAAATCTTACCTTGAAATGCAAAATTCTAAAAATGAATCTCAGAGTTATAGAACAAAAATACTTTAAAATAATTTAAAAATGTATTTTAAAAGAAACTAAGAAGGTAGTTTTTGTACCTCTTGAATGAAACACATTAAAATCATTAAAATCCAGGAAGTAACAAAATAGAATCTTTTATCCACAGGAACGCATTTGTTTTAGCTTCTCAGGGTCAACATCTATCAAAAAATTCTATGCCTGGGACTTCAGGATTTCTGTCTCTCTCACAGAGTGTTTCAAATTCATTATAAACTGTGATCTTTTCCATAGTTGTGGGAGGGAGAGTATTATTCACTTTAACTCTTGATCTGGCCTGTTAACTCTCATAACTGTGGTAAGCAAAAAAGAATGAGAATGTCATCTTTCCTGTATCATGAGAGATTTGAAGGTCTCATAAATTTTAAAATTTCATAAAGAGATGTGGGAAGTAAGAAGTATGAGGGATTTTCCATTCAGCAGCATAAGAGTGCTTTTTGTTTTATAATATTCAAGGGCCATGTGTTAATAATGGAAACCTCATCTGAGCTTCCATTTCAGCTTGGGTGTGTGGGAAGAAGTTGTACATTCAGAACTACCATGCCATGGATTTGCTTGTTTTGATTTTTTTTTTTGTAATGAAATATTTTCAATAGCAAATACACACAAATGGTTAGGCAGGTGGTTCTCAAAGTGGGGGCCCCAAACCAGCAGCATTAACATCACCTGGGAACTCCAGTTAAAGATGCAAATTCTCAGATGGCGCCAGATCTATTGAATCAGAAACGCAAGGTGGGGCCCAGCCATCTGAAGTTTAAGAAGGTCTCCAGATGATTCTGATGGGAGTTTAGTTAAATTACATCAGTTGTTCTCAACGGGGGTGGATTTGCCCCCCACCCCTCCTCCTGGAGACATTTGACAGTGTCTGGAGATATGGTTGTTTTAACAACTGAGGGAAGGGTGCTACTGCCATCTAGTGGTTAGAGGTCAGGGATGCTGTTAAACATCTTAACAATGGGGGCAGGGGTTGGGGCGGGGGCGCACAAGGAAATGCCCAGCAGCTCAAAATGTCAATAGTGTCGAGGTTGAGAAACTCTGGGCTAAGTCCTTAAAGAAATCAATGAAGAAAGTAGCTAAAAGTCAACAGAAAGGCAGGATGGATTAGCGACTGAGCAAAGGTGTGGAATTTAGGTTTGGGCTCTGCTAATTAATAGTTGTGTGATTTCATTTAAATCTCTTAATCTCTCCAATTCAGTTGTCTCATTTATAAAATGGGAATAATCCCTGCCTATTGCATGGATTACTATGAGGATCAAGTGAGATAATGTGTATGAACCCACTTGGTAAACTGTAATGCTAATCAAATTGAACCAAAGGATTTTTCCAGTGGGGGGAAGGCATAGACAAGAGGTGGGAGGAGGGTGCTATAAAGGGTTCGAACATCTGATTCAGCTGTCTGAAAATAACCAGACTCCGTGTACATCTGAGTTGCGCCGCAGATTTTTTCCCCAGTGCTTCTTTTCTCAGTGCTTTCCTGTAACTACTTCAATTTAGCTGTTCTTACTTTCAGTCGCTGCAAGATATAGAAATAGCATGTTCTGTCTACGCTAGAGGTTCTCAGACTTTAGCCTGCATCAGCCACCAGGAGATTTCTATTCTATTCTATTCTATTCTATTCTATTCTATTCTATTCTATTCTATTCTATTCCAGAGAACACTTAACCCTCTTCATAAATATTCAGGTGTTTTCAACAATACATTGTTGGCTCTCAGTACAATGTCATACAGCAGATCTTTAGAGCTTTTTCATGTTGCTTAACTGAAGTGTTAAGCTCATTGATTAATAATCTCAATTCCCCAGTCCCTGGCAACCAGCATTCTATTCTCTGCTTCTATGATTTTGACCTCTTTGGAAACCTCATGTAAGTAGACTCATGCCATATTCATCCTCCTGGGACTGGCTTTTTTCACTCAGAATAATGCCCTCCAGGTCCATCTGTATCGTCATATATTGCAAAATTTCCTTCTTCCCAAAGATTGACTGGTATTCCACTGTATGTATGTCTCATGTTTGCTATATCAATTCATTGGACCATGGCCTTTCAGGTTGTTTCCACGTCATGGCTGTTGCGAATGCCGCAATGAACACAGGAGTTGCAGATATCGTCTCGAGATCCTGATTTCAGTATTTTTTGGACAAAGACCCCGAGGTGGGGTTGCTGAATCGCGTGGCAGCTGTACTTCCCATTTTCGAGTGACCTTGGCGCTGTGTTCCCTAGCATCTGTGCCCAAGGTTCCAGTTTCTCCACACCCCCACCGATGAGCACCATCTCTACCACGAGAGTCTTGTCAAAGCTCATTGCAACACAGCTTGCTGGGTTCAATCCCTAGAGCTTCTAACTCAGGAGGTCGGGGTGGGGTGGGGCTGAGAAATAACATTTCAGTGTCCCGGGTGATGTTGCTGTTGGTCTTGGGACCACGTTGTAAAGAATTGCTGTTACCCCAGCATTAACTGGACAGCAGGGGATGGTAGTTAGGGCTAATTTATAAGTGTCCCTGGCAAGTTTTGGCTTTAACATATTTGCCAAACTTCTTCTGATGTAAGGAATGGCTTTTATTTTCTTGGCAAGTAAAACCATCTCTCTTATTAAGCCCTTGACTGAAAAGGCCCATTTATTTCTCTTTCCTATTTTCAGTGATGTTAACAATTTTAGCAATTTAGTATCGATAGCGGTTTGTTCTTGGTTAATCAAGGCCACTTTACTTCAGCAATCGTATTTAATGGCAGAGGATGCACACTTGGATTAAATAGAGACAGGATGTCCTAATGTATTTTATTTTATTTTTAAGATTTATCTATTTATTTCAGAGAGAGAGGGAGCTCGCGCAGAGGGGCGGAGGGAGGAGGAGAGAAGCAGACTCCCTGCTGAACAGGGAGCCTGATCCATAGGGCTCCATCCCATGACCCATGAGATTGTGACCTGGACAGAAATCAAGAGTCAGATGCTCAACTGTCTGAGCCACCCAGGCGCCCTCCCCCCGCCCAGTGTATTTGAGATAAAGAATAGTTTTGTTCTTCAGGGTTTGTCTTTAATTCAGGAAATGCTGTACTATCAAAAAAGCAAAAACATGAACATGAAGGGACAGGTCTGAACTGAAGCCTTTGCATTTGAAAGGTTTTTTACAGTACGGCTCATGGACTATTTGTCTCAGACTAAACTGGGATATTTGCTTAAAATGCAGTTTCTGGGGCTCCACGCCAGAAATGAGGGTGCTCAAATTTTAGTTGCTACAGAGGGACTCTGAGAAGGGGCCCCGCAGGGTTCTGCACAGAATGACGTCTGCAAAATGGCTGAATAGGAGCTTCCTTCCACCTCCCCACCTCCCCCAAGAACACTGATGGACTTACAGTGACACATCATTATCCCCTAAAGTCCATGGTGTACATTAGAGTTCACTGGTTGGTGTTGTACTTTCTGTGGATTTGGACAAATGTGTGATGACACATACCCACCACTATAGTATCATATAGAGCATTTTCACTGCCCTAAAAATCCTCTGCGCTGGTTTCACTCCTAAGTCCCCACTGTGCTGTGTGGAATAAATATTTGCTATATATGAAGGTACATTTTTCATACTCATGTCCCTGATAATCGGTGCGTCTTTAACATTGAAAAGATTATTTGCCTTCCCTTGTTTTTGTTATAGTTGAGGACGCTGAAGTACAAAAGGGTGGTTGCTTGTTCAAGGTCCTAGATCTAATTAATGACAGAGATAGAACTAGACTCCAAACATTTTACCTCCTGTAATCTTTGTCACTTCACAAACTGAACACAGAGCAGAACCCGGGGCAGTTATATTAGGGCCGAGTTACATACTTCTGTTTTAAGTAAGACTTTTCTTTTCGTCACCCAAGGCATTAACAATTGTTTTACTAACCTACCACCTTTTCTCCTTTTTTCTAGCCACCTCAGATGACTCACTTCCAATCCCCAAATAAAACAAATATTTTCAACACCTCTGTACCTTTGCTTATGCTGTTCCTGTTTTCTAGAATGTCCTTCCTTTCTCCTACTCAGTCTTCAAATCCCAGCTTGGGAAAGACTTCCTGACCTCACTCAATGTATTACTCTTTCCTCTGAGTTCCTGTAGCATTCCAAATATAACTGACCAAATTGTACGACACACACCATCTCCTCTCACAGCCTACTAACTGGTAATGATTGCTAACGAGAAGTTGGGGTCTTGGAGGAGACAGACATAGAAACAATACTGGACGCTGACTTATTTACTTGGAATCATTCCTCTAAAAAAATTTTTTTTTTTATTTCTTTATTTGAGAGAGAGAGTGCACACACAAGCAGGGGGCAGAGGCAGAGGGAGAGAGACAAGTAGGCTTCCTGCTGAGCAGGGAGCCCAGAAGCAAGGCTGGATCCCAGACACTTACCCGACTGAGCCACCCAGGCGCTCTCTTGGAATCATTCTTCTGTAGAATCAGGACCACCGAACTGACCCAAGGAAAGTAGATTCTTCCTTTGTATCAATACATGGCGTATTCAGTTCATGGACGCTTCCAGTGCCTGGGCACAGTATTGTCTACAGAATTCTGCCCAGCTAAAACCTCCTCTTGAGTTCTGATTTCTAGGCTCAGAAAGACCCCTTTCTCATGTTAGTGACAAACTGAATGACTTCCTGTCTCCTATGCAATTCTGCCTTTTATGTGCAGGTCTTCTCTCTGCCCACATTATAGCTCCCACAGTAGAAGATCTTGCTAATTCAATAATTCCAGCACATGGACAAGAACCACACACACAGGGGCTGGTTATGAGCTTCCCTCGCACCAGCTAGTAGGTGCTCAGTAAATACTGGCTGAATAAATACATCAGAAAATAAAGGAAAATAACCTGTAATTTAGCATGGAAGTGAAATGGAAGCATATCTTACTCAAGGCAGCAAGGTCCACACAACATTGTTTTAACACCTTAGTCGACGTAAAAGGTTTGCCCTTCTCAAGTGAAGTATAAAACTAATATTTATTTGTAATAGCAATTAGCTTTTCAATGTCTTCCCAATCAACTAGTCATGACCTACGTCAACCCAGGCGGCATGCATTTCCTTAATCCTACGTTTCCTTAAATATATACTTAATATGTTGTACATTTCCTTATTATTGCGCTTAAATGAATGTAGACACAGGCATAGGATATGTTTTTGTGTTAGGAGTCAGGTTCTTATCAGTTGGAGGGGATAGTGGGCTAGGATTTAGGACTCACTGTACCTTTAGTGGATGAGTGACTTGTGATCCCTTGAGACCTCCTGAAGTATGTGAAGTGTTCATTGATTACATTTCTCATTGAGGCTCTTATCAATATTAATCGATAATAATAATGAATAAGTCTTTGTATTATTAGATGTGTAGCTATCGGGAATAATGTGAGCCTTTCAATCTAACTAAGGTGGCGTGTAGAGTTCATAAAATCTTTTTCTGTTGTGATATTAATGTGTATAGAAAACTCTCAAGTAAACTTTACTGCCATTAATTAATTAACTTATGTCAGGCAATTATTTTGAAAACATCCATTTGCAAGGCTGAGACAACTCTCTCTTCAACCATTGCCTCCTCTTTCCAGTCAAATATTTATTGAACTCCTAAAACTTACTAAGAGCTGAGCTTGAGGCCTTGCTATGGACCGGAGTGTGCTACGCTAAATAATTTCTCTGCACTTTTTATACACTTTTCATAAAGGACTTGTAATTTTTTAATTCTGCATGGCCTACTTGAGAAACAAAACAGCCCATGATCTACATGCTGTTTGTAAACTCATTTAAAAGCAAATCACATATTTGCCTTCCATTTCAACAAAAGCAGCAACGTTTTCTCGGGGACCTAGTAGTATGAGTTACAAAAGAAGGATCTGTATAATTTATGACCACAAAGGTGTTATATAATCTGGTCAGTTACAAATAACAACACACAAATAACAACACACAAATATTACAGGGCACCTTCAAATGCCATATGTGTAATTTTTAGAGGAACTCAAAGGAAGGAAATAGGCATACAGGATTAGGTAATTCAATTGGCTGTCTTCTCTGGTGTTGACTGACTCCACAGTGTGGTACTGGAATCATGAAGCTACACCCCAGTGAAGGCTTTATTTCAGTAAGAGGAGTAAAACACGAACAAACCTCACTTTTATTTCTAATCTGGGCTTTGGAGCATACTTTTCATCCACTGGCCTACCAGGCTTGTTTTAGCATTCAAACAGAAGCTGAAGACCAGAAAGAGTGCAGGTGGCAAGTGCCTGCTTCTAACTTACAGGGGGAGAAAAAAGCAACAAGAAAAGAATTTAATTTCCCTGCAAAAACATGGAGCAGCTGCTCTTTGCAGTAAGAGTATCAGCTTCTGGAGACCATTATACACAGTGTGCGTTATGTGCAAGGCTGAAGTTCTGGAACCTTATAATTTGAGGGGTGTGTGTGTTTGTGTGTGTGTGTATTTCTCCAGTCAGCCCCCTTGCTGCATGACTCACCGTGGAGTTGTCATGGGGGAAAGATGGAAAGATGAATCAGATGAACCAGCTCCTTTAAGAACCAGTATTTCCACCCACAAACATGCCAGTCATGGTGGTCCTCCTTTCTCCAAGATTTTCTGTCCTGGAAGGAATTCTGGCTACTCTGCAACAGCATGTAGCACTATAGTCCAGGGAGAGTTTTGAGGAGAGCTTTTGAGCAGAGACAATCCATGTTTTCATGGAAGATAAGGGGATGTTTTTGACAGAGTGAAAGGGTGGAATGAAAAAATGATCCCTTGCCCCTGTGATGAGACAGGTTCAAATGTCACAGCCAAGCAAAGGGTTGAAGACTAGTTAGCATCCTAAAATCATTGGTGCTAAAATGAGCAAACTAGATTTTTCTTTTCCTTTTTTTTTAAAAGATTATTTTTAAGTGAGAGAGGGAGGAAGGGGTGGAGAAAGCATGAGTAGGAGGGGCAGAGGGAGAGAGAATTTCAAGCAAACTCTGAGCAGAGTGGGGAGCCTGATGTGGGGCTCAATCTCATGACCCTGAGATCATGACCTGAGCCGAAACCGAGAGCTGGATACTCAACTGACGGCACCAGCAAGGCTCCCCTTTCTTTTGTTTTTATATTCTCTTGCTTCATAAATACTTAGTATATTATGTTAAATGAAAATAAGTGTTCTCAAATTCTAATATATTCCAGATTTGCTTATTACTAAAATGTTATTCACTTTGTTTAGTGTGTTTTTAATTATATTATTACATTATCCACCAGAGATCAGTGAAACCCCGCTAGTTAGATAATAAAGTTTAAATAGCTTTTATTTCCTGTAAGCTTAATTTATAATAAATGATAACATTAGAGTGTGATTTCTTCTATAAAGTAGTCTCAAACCCAAGCTGTTGCAGAGGGTTATGATATATATATAACCCTATATATATATGATATATAATATTTAAGAAATATACATATATTTAAAGATATGAGTAGCTCCTAGACACTCTTAGATATAAAGTTGTTAATCTGAAGTCTGTGAATCACCAGCAATTTGGGGCACAATTTTGTGTGAATATGCATTTTTCTGAAAATTGGATCCAGAGCTTTCATCATTTCCCTCAAAGGATCTGTGATTTTAAAAAGATCATGAATTACTATATTAAATACATAACGTAACTTATATAGCTTATGTATTGACAAATAGTGCTGAAATACCGTGAGACCTACCAGATAATGCTAACAGGAATTGACACAATTAAAGAAAAATACGTTTTTCCTGTTAATAAAATAAAAGTCTTTCCCCAAAGCTTGTGTTGCCGTAAACACTTAGGCAATGAAAAATATTGTTGGATATTTCCATCCTTTTTCTTCTGGTGGGTATGATACCCTGTGTATTCATGATGTGTGCTGACATTTTATAAATCAGAACTGGAGTTTCATGGGTTTGCATCCATACATTTCATAGCTTTGAATCCACAATTTCTTACTAGATTCCTTGTGGTTTAACTATATTAATGATGGACCTCTAAAAAATTCGCCAGGGTGTATATGCAATTTATCTAGTTCTGTCATTAACATTGCCAAGAACAAAAGGCTGTTAAGTTTTTTCCTCAAAGTAAATTTTGTCAATATGGGAACTCTGGTAACTTTTTGAAAAGCAATTTTTTCCCAAGGCAGTTTCTTAGTAGAACAGGCATTTGTAGACTAGACCAACTCATTCTGACATTTAAAATGGTCATAAAGAAGTAAAATTTCTTCATTTCAAAATATCAAAAGGCTCAGACATTTAGTTTTTCAAAATGTGGGTTCCTAGTGTGTTGCTAGGCATGGGGTACCCAGGCTAGTGAAAATTAAAGGCCTCAGAGTCCAAATGACTCACCGGATACATAACGAAATGGAGACTATTCTGGATGGTTCCTAAGTAGGCCAAAGGAATCAGAGACCACCTGTTTGGTTCTCTTTAACCCACTCCCATGCTCTGACAGAGTTGAAGGCTCACCTCAGGCCTTCATAGCACAAGGAAACAAGACCCCCACGTTTTGTGTGGTGGGTGACCTCGGAAGTGGCACCATCTAGGCAAACCCATATTTTTCAATCCTTTGTCACAAAGCAGGACACTCATTTTCCAGGCATTCTTCCCCCCTTTCTTTCTTCCCTCCTTTCTTTTTTTCTTTCCTCCCTCCTTTCTTTCCTTCCTTCCTTCCTTCCTTCCTTCCTTCCTTCCTTCCTTCCTTCCTTCCTTCCTTCCTTCCTTTCTTTCTTTCTTTCTGTAGGCTCCATGCCCAGCATGGAGCCCAACACTGGGCTCGAATTCATGACCCTGAGATCAAGACCTGATCAAGAGTTGGATGCTCACCCAGCTGAGCCACCCAGGTGTCCCCCATTCTTCCCTTCCTAAGAGTCATAGCCAACTGGCCATGCTCGGCCTACACCAACACCTCCGTCTACCTGCCCCCCTGGGACTCAAGTAAGACTAAAGTGACATACTTCAAAGGCTTACAACTCTGTTGTTTGTGAGTTGAGAGTACTGGTCATTAGAGTTGTTACATTCAAACCCAATGAAAGAACATCCCAAAGCATGTACATGTAACTAGAGATTTAGGAAGCTGGTTTTGGAAAACATTTAGGCTTATTAAATTTGTACCTCATCTCTTTTCAAATCCTGGGGCACCTGGGTGGCTCAGTCAGCTAACTGTCTGCCTTCGGCTCAGGTCATGATCTTGGGATCCTGGGATCGAGCCCCATGTCAGGCTCCCTGCTGAGCAGGGAGTCTGCTTCTCCCTCTGCCTCTGCCCCTCCCCCCACTCATGCTCTCTCTCTCTCTCTCTCTCTCTCTCAAATAAATAAATAAAATCTAAAAAATGATAAAACCACCATCCCATAAGATAAAATACAAAGTTGTTACCCTTAGAAGGATGGCAACATCTCAGGCGGGAAATAGCAACAGTTTCGGAGCCATTTGGGAGTAGGTTAAATCCACTTGGGGATTATTTTGTCCTTGGTCAAATTACCTAATCTGCCTGAACTTCAGTTTCTTCATCTGTTAAACAAAAAATTGGAGGGATGAGTAGCATTTATATCAAATGAAATTATTACATGACATAGAGAAGAAATATAGCTCATGGTAGGTACTCAATGTCGTCACAGCTCCCTCCACACACCCATATGGCCACCGTTTTTCCCAGGATAAGGAAAAAAAAATTTAAAGCATTTATTTATAGGTCAGAAATTTAAATCAAAACTGGAAAGGCAAGGCAAAGTACTAGACTAGTACTTTCAAAATACTTTTAAAAAATCTTTAAAAGCAGCACATAGACTAAAAGCAGCTTTTTAAGATCAACTTAGACTTTTGTCTTGCTTGGAACGGAAAAGGAATAATAGCAGTAGAAAAAACCCCACCTTTTTTGAGGTAACTACTATAAATGTCTTCTACAACTTTTGAAATTCAGTTATCTATAAACAAAAAGAGTCTCTACAGCCATAGTTCAACCAGTAAATAAAAACATTTGCAACGAATATCATTGTAAGTATTAAAAAAAACCCTATGCGTACTACGAAAATAAAATTGCATAAATACATGCCTGGAAAACAAAGGTGCTCCTGGTACCCTTAAAACCTAGTAAGATGCTTTTAGCGTTAACTAAATTGAGTTGTTTGTTTTATAATAGAAGTCATAGCAAGTTAAAGTAGTCATGTAACTAATGATGTAAACACTGACTTTCTATCTGACTTTTGTCTAATCATGCCTGACTGACATATATCCTGATTTTTTTGATCCGCAAGAAGAAATCAGTAGGAATTGTTGGGGTTTACTAAAAACACAAGCTCTGTTTTGTCATTATTCAAACTTACTCCTCCTCCCCTCTTCCTGCTTCCTCTTCCTCTTTCTTCTCATCATTAGTATCCTAATAATCTAATGTTAATCAAGAAGTGTTTCGTGCAATTAAATATGTACCCAAACTCTGTCTTTCTAAGATGCAGCAATCTTAGTTGATTCTAACATAATACCCAGTATGTACTGAGTAAATACTAGTTGACGCCTGATGAGAATAAAGTAGAACCATACTAGTGATAATATGTCTATTTTCCTTTTCGATTGACATTTACCTCCACTGCCTCAGCTGAACAAACACAGGACTATGTCTTAGGGTCAGATTCACAGGTAAGTAAGTGACCAGGGCAGTTTAGTGTGGGACCCCACACTAAAGCGGAGTCCTGCGCTTGGGATATAATGCTCTGTAATTGCTGTCTTGAAATTCTTACTAATTTTATCTTTGAATGTGTGAGCACATGGGAGCATGTGCCCAGGGCTCAGAGCTGGCACACGTGGAGTTCTGTCTCTTTACCCTTTGCCCCCTTCCTGGGATGGGTTCTTGGCCACCTGGTGCCTGGGCCGTGCCTGCACTCCACCACTGCCACTCAGTCTAGGTAGCAACTAACTGGGTGGCATGGTTGGGAAGAAGCCCCCCTTCTCCCATCCCCCTTTTCCTGGGTGGGGCCGGATGTGGGCCCCTGTGGCTGTGTCAGGCACCCGCCTGGGAGTCTCAGGTTCAGAGTGCATCCTGGGAGGAGGTTGCAATCCCTGAGAGTAGGTGGTCTGCTGTGGTTTGTGCAGAAGGCCTGGTGGGAAGGGGAGATTGATTCCCAGATCTCGTGGACACCGTGTTTTCCTTGTGCATTGTACCTGGCAAATTATGTAGCTGGCCCTGTGTCATTATTTAATACTTATTGAGCATTCTGGTTACAGAGACATCCCTGCATTAGACATTAAGCAACTGGAAGTATCAAAAATATGCTTTCCAAATCTAGCAACGCATTAAATAATAGATGTTTGGCTAGATATTGATTCCTCATAGTTAAGAGACTACCTGAAAGAGTTAAAACTTTTTTAAAAAAATTTGATAGCTTTCATTTCATATCAATTATAAGTACCATTTGACTTCGACTAGCCATGTTTTTGTGAGCCCAAAGCATCTGAATATCTTTGCGAAGCACTGTTAAACTGAAAAATACATGGGACCAGTGACCTTAATTAGAGAAGAGAGGACAAAAGAAAAAAAGAAAGTGGAGAAGGAAGTGCAAAGCTCTCAGAAATTGAGGAGTGAAAGAATGCTATCAGCAAGATGGCAGACTAGGAGGTTCCAGCCCTTAACTCTGCACAGAAACAGGTGACCTGCTAGATGGTAGGGACCAGTGGAGAAGCAGGTTGGAAGGTGGACAGTGGCCGCAGATAATGGTACTAAGAACAACCAGATCTACTGAGGGTTTGCTGTGCGTCTGGCACCATCTAGATGTATGACATCTGTGAACCCATTTAACGCTTACCAGAACCTTGTGAGAGAGACTCCATTATCACCCCGATTTTATGATAGAGGAACCCGGGGCTCAGAGAGGTTAAGTGATGTGTTCTAGGGGCGCCTGGGTGGCTCAGTCATTAAGCGTCTGCTTTCAGCTCAGGTCATGATCCCAGGGTCCTGGGATCGAGCCCCACATTGGGCCCTCTGTTCAGCGGAAAGCCTACTTCTCCCTCTCCCACTCCCCCTGCCTGTGTTCCCTCTCTCGCTGTGTCTCTCTCTGTCAAATAAATAAATAAAATCTTTAAAAATAAAAAAAAGTGATGTGTTCTAAGCTACAGAGAGGAGCTGGCAGAACAAGAATCTTCATCTAAGTAACTGGTCTAGAGACCATGCTCTTCATCATGACTGCATAGATGAGTTGCGTTTGGAGTCTGAGATTAAATTTGGGCTGCCCACGTGTGAATGGTGCCATTACAGAGAGTATGGTCGGTGATACAAGAGCAACATTTTAGTTTTTATTCCACTTATGGACAGAAAAATAACTGAAGGATCCAGGGGAAAAGCATGGGATGAAAATATCAAGGAACTTTTGGTCTAACAGTATCTTACTTTCGTACATAACATTTTGTACTTTTCAGAGCATTTTCATCAGTACTATCTCATTTATTTTGCAAAATGACTTAGCAAGGCAAGTATTATTGTCCCCATTTTACACAGATAAGGAAATTGAAGCCGGGAGAGATGGAGTGATCTCCAAGTCCAAATAGCTTATAAAATGGGGATGCCAGTCTTCTGATTTCTTTCCACCAAGGGGGACTAGGGAGAAAATTGTGAAGAATGAAATATTTTCTAATCTCAGTTGAAATAGTTAATTATAGATAGTTTTCTTCTCACCGAAATCACTTCCAAAGGTTGATGTGCCAGGTCTGTTTTCATTAATTGAAATTACAATCAGCCGAAATAATTAAAAATTGAAACATGTAAGAAGGAAGCCCACAGATTTCAAGACATGATTTAATCCAGTTTATTAATCATAAAAACCATCTGGACGTTGGTACTCATTATTTTATTTCTTCTTTGGGCAGATATTGCTACACCGACTTTAAACAATCATCTCTCAGTATATTTTATTCTTGAGTCAACATTTAAGAAGTACTATTGGAGAGTGGGCTTTGGCTTTGAATTATGAAGAAGGAATAAGGGGGAGGCAGAAAGGCTGACTCATCTTCCAGAATTATGCATGTTGAAGAGGACAGCACGTTGAGTGTGCAGCTTCTGACATTCACAGTGGATGCCGAGGGGAAGGGTTTGGGATGGTGCTTACTGGCCAGGAGGGTTGCTCTCTCTTTTTCACTGGCTAGAGACTGGCTTTTTGTTGTTGTTGTTTCTGCGTTTCTGCTAAGGCTATACTTCTGTTGCCCGCAAACTCTCAATTAGCATGTGTAGACCAATATTAAGAGATTGAAACGGGGTATTTGTTTTCCTGAGAGCTCCAGGAAGAACAAGATGAGGATATATTGCAAAATTGAAGATGACACGGTGGTGATGTTAATAATATCATGTTGTATATAATTTTTCTTTGTTAGCATGAAGCTAAGACCCTAGAATCCCAGATTTAAAGACTGTTTAAGTGCTGTGGCTCTTAGAGAGCTGATAGAGATAATTAGTTAATGAATTAACTCATTAACTAATTAATGTGCCATGCTCTGTGTGGTGTTCAGGCTACAGCGGAAAACGAGAGATATGGCTTTTACCCACATGAAGCTTACAAATTAACGGGCGAGAAATACGAAGCATCTGGTTAGCATGACCCACCACTGGTTATCCAGCCCTCTCTTTAACTCGTCCAGTGACTGGAAAATGCTCAGTGCATAAGATTATAGTATAAGGCTTAAAGTTAAGGCCCAATATTATATATGCCTTGACATTTGGGGAAAAGTAAGAGGGCACTGAATGGCCGACCTGCAAGTTCCCCTACCCACTCTATCCTGAGGATGGGATCCCCCAGCCCAACAAGTTCCTTGTCCTGGGGACCAGGTACGATGCCTGTTTATTGCTGCATAACAGGCTGTGGTTCCCTGCCACCTACAAAATGGTTCAAGCATTCACATCCTCCCCTAGGAACCAGTGGTCACCCTCCCTCTTGTTACTACAAAGTCTGCCTCCTTCAGCCTCTGGTTGTTTGCTGTGTTCCTGACTACAAATCCCATGGCGACCTGCAGGGCACAGTGTCCTTTTCTCCTGGGCTGGAGTGTATGTGACTAATAAGCTGTTGTCAGTCACCTCTGTCTGGTGTTGGGTTTTGTGTGTTTGGCTATAATCCTAGGAAGGGAATCCCACCCTCACCAATGGAGTGAGGAGTAGGCAATCAAAACCAAGGTACTTTAGACACGGAGTTAAAATTCAGTTTCTTAGTATGTCCACTTATTGCAGGGAGTTGTTAAGGGAATGGCATTTTGGTCATGGCCCATACAAACGTAGACTACTCTTTGAAGTAGTTGAACACCAAACACAGAACGAGGGAAACTTTGTGTTGCTGTCCACCTTACCCCAAAGCCTTATTTTCCTGTACTCAGAAATGGCTCAACAATAATGAAACCATTCTGTCAATTAGTTTTATTAACCCGAGCTATCAACTGATCGAAGCATTTGGAGACTTTAAAAAGGCAGAGACTGAAATTTCATATAGTTCATTTCCAATGTTTGGTTTCCTCGGGAGGTTCAATTTTTCATCTGTCAGTTTTCAATCCTAACCTTGATTTAACAAGTCTTGCAGAAAATTATTCATCTCTGTGTGAGAAATCTACTGAGAACAGTTGACACACACTTCTAATGCATGTCATTAGAAAGATGAGGTGGCTCATGCATGGAGCAATACTCCGCTTATTTTCCTGAAGCAGTCGCTCCCTGCTTAAGGACACACTCATCACTTATCATCTCATCTTATTTAACTTATATTCTCGTTTCGGTCTAAAGCAAACAAATCACAGCCTGGCAATCCCAAGGATGGATGCTCCTCAAATCAGATGCTTGCAGGGTTCGTTGGGCACGTGCCATGGCTTCCATGGTAATGGTGAGCTGAAATCAACCAGCACAATTTCTACTTAACCAGACAAAAAGGAATTGGAATTAAACCATGTAATTGTATGAAAAGTAATCAAAACAGTCATGTTGTGTCACAGAATAGAGTTGGAAAGAGTGAATCATAAATGGTAACCCTCCTGTTACCCTAGGATGGTGAGTGTTGACGGTGCTTATTTTTGAGAGATTCGGCGAGGACCCCTTGGTCTGCAGCATGTCTCACTCTGAGTCCTTGCAGTATGGACATCTGCTTGGAGACAGCAACTCTCTACCTTCTCCCGGCACCTTTAATTTTAGGGGGATTAGATTGCTATATCATTAAGGGACTAGATGGGGAGATAAGAAAGAAAAGGAGAATCTGGAAGGAAAAAAACAGGATGATGGTGAGGGCAAGGAGGTTCTCATGTCAAATTTTGCTCATTTGAAGAGTCCGGAGACACCCCAGGTCAGAGAGTGGAAAGAAAGAGTAGCCAAGAAGGTATTATGAAATTTGACAGGACATAATGGTTATAGCCTCTGCAGACCGGAAGTCTGCTGAGGGACAGGAAGTGTACTAGATATTTATATACACTAGAGCAATAGGGTTCTTAAAATTGGCTGCACATTGGAATCACCTGGGGGAGCTGAAAAAAAATACTGGTATCTAGGCCCTCTTCCAGAGATTCCGATTGCATAGGTCTAGGGTGAGGCTTGAGCATCTCTGAGCTTTTAAAGGCTTCCCAGGTGATGCTAAGGAGCAGTACTGTTTGGGAAACTCAATTTCATTCTCTCTACAACCTTAGAAGGTAGGTATTATAATCCACATTTTAAGAGTGGCACAAGGCACCTGGGTGGCTCAGCCGTTAAGAGTCTGCCTTTGGCTCAGGTCATGATCCCAGGATCCTGGGATCCAGCCCCACATCGGGCTCCCTGCTCGGCGGGAAGCCTGCTTCTCCCTCTCCCACTCCCCCTGCTTCTGTTCCTGCTCTTGCTAACTCTCTCTCTGTCAAATAAATAAATAAAAAATCTTAAAAAAAAAATGAGTGGCACAAGTAAGATTCAGAAGTTAAATAAATTGTCCAAAATCATGCAGCCAGTAAGTGTCAAAGCAAGGACTGGAAGCTGCTCTGCCCGTCTCTGGGGCCTGTGCTTTTCCACGAGCTAGTCTGCTGGAGAAGATTGGAGGGCAGGGCAGGGAGGGGAAGGAGCCCCGCCCTGGGTAAATGATAGAACACCGTTCTTCATTATTCATCTTTTATATTAGAAACGAGCGTCCATGTGGAAACTGGTACGGCAGCAGCTTAAAAAAAGGCTACTAACATTTTATAGCCCCTTATTCCTAAATTAAACTGATTTTCTATTTTTAAGGACATTCAAGCTGAGGTTGGTTCTCTGAGCTCCTTGGCTGAGAGAAAAGCAAGGTTATATTGGAATTATGCTTCACAGATTGAAATCGGTTCCTTTCTGTTTTATGAATGGATTGCAGTGAATATATTTGGCATTTTATAATTTTTCTTACCACTCCCATTATCTTTTTTCTAGCTCACTTTTCAAGTGACAGAGTGATTTATTGACTGTCTTTTAGAAGTTCCATTTCACTGAACAAATGGTGAATATAAAAATCTGCCACTTGACCTCACACTGACTCAGATATTCAAAAGCTTCGTTTGATTAAAAAGAATTCACAGAAGTGGAGACCAATAAATGTCAGATTATAAGAAAACTGAGAAAATTCCAAGATTTGTTCTTTTAAAAATCAGGAGGTAATCCAAATGACATTTTCTTTTAGGGTGACCAGAGGCTGGGTCTGCTTTCTCTTTGTAAATTACACATGGCTGTCTGCCATTGACTTCAATTATCTTCACCTAATGAAACCCAAACTCCTAGCACATTTCAAGAA
The DNA here is from genome assembly GCF_029215605.1 of Mirounga angustirostris. Classification (NCBI taxonomy): domain Eukaryota; kingdom Metazoa; phylum Chordata; class Mammalia; order Carnivora; family Phocidae; genus Mirounga; species Mirounga angustirostris. The sequence goes on from NW_026991711.1 coordinate 9,311,977, forward strand.
ACAGCCTCAATAAACATATCTTCTTTACTCTTCCTGCCAAAATGCAGAGCGGGTTACATACGGGGGACTTGAATGTGTAGAGCAAGCATGTATTAGAAGGGGAAGCCCCAAACCAAAATTAAACTTCTATATTCTTTTGGGAGTTGCTTAGTTATGAAAGGTCTGATAATTACTTATAAAAGCAAGAGACTGGAAAGAACCCAAATGACCCTCAATAGAGAACTGATTAAAAACAGCAACAACAATGAAAAATCCTCACTATGCTGCCTGCATTGTGTTAATTTTTTTTAGGTAGCATACTGGTATTGTACTTATGTGAGATAATGTCCTTATTATTAGTAATGAGTATTGAAATATTGAGTGATAAAATGATATCACATCTGTGATTTTATTTAAAATTCTTTAGCTAAAATAAAAATAATATCCCATTTCAAAAAAACAAAAAACAAAATAAGACAAGAAAAGGGGTAAAACTAAGTATGAGGAAAAAGTTCATAAATTTTTAACTCTGAGTGGTAGGTATATGGGAGTTTATTGTGCTGGTCTTTCTACTTTTATGTATGTTTGAAAGTATTCAGGGACATCTGGGTGGCTCAGTCAGTTAAGCGTCTGACTGTTTCTTGATTTTGGCTCAGGTCATGATCTCAGGGTCGTCAGATTGAGTCCTGCATGGGGCTCCATGCTGAGCGTGGAGCCTGCTTAAGATTCTCTCAACTATGGACTCTGAGAAACAAACTGAAGGTTTTGGTGGGGGGGATGGATTAGCCCAGTGATGGGTATTAAAGAAGGCACGTACTGAATGGAGCACTGGGTGTTACATGCAAACAATGAATCACGGAACACTACATCAAAAACTAATGATGTAATGTATGGTGACTAACATAACATAATAAAATAAAACTTAAAAAAAAAGATTCTCTCCTGCACTCTCTCAAAAACAAACAAATAAATAAATAAATAAAACGTCCTTTAAAAAAAGTATTCAAAACTGAAATATTTAAACACTGATTGAATCTAAGAATTAACAAGCTGCCTCTTGACACTGGCTGAGGGATATATAACCAAGCATTTACATTCTTCACGGTGCTTCAGCATCCTTCTGTAAGAAGATGGACTGTTATAAACCTGGAACAAAGCCACCTAATATAGTACTCAGGCTTAACTTACTATAGGTTCATGGAAGTATCCCATAGATCAGGATAAGTAGTGTGACCTCATGGAAAACTAGGCTACACACCCCATAAATGGAGAATGTTCTTGTTCCCATTGGTCTTGAGGAATATTACTTGCAGCCTTCATTGCTTAAAGCAGTCAAGTCGCTATTTAACAGACATGATTCAGTTTAGACTGGTTGGGATTCTAGAAAAATGAGATCTTGTTATTTAAATACTGTTAATAAAGGGGTGGAGCAAGATGGCGGAGGAGTAGGAGACCTGGATTTCGTCTCCTCTCAGGAATTCAGCTGGATAGGGGTCAAACCATTCTGAACACCTACAAACCCAACAGGAGATCGAAGAAAAGAAGAGCAACAACTCTCTCATCAGAAAAGCGACCACTTTCTGGAAGGTAGGACGTGCGGAGAAGTGAATCCGAGGCGATATTCGGGAGGATAGACGGCGGGGGAGGGGCCTCCGTCGGCCGCTTCTGGCAAGTGATAGAGCCGCGGAGCACAAAATCGGAACTTTTAAAAGTCTGCTCCGCCGAGGGACGTCACTCTGGTGGCTAAGCGGGGGGTGGAACCCTCCGGGACAGTGTGGTCTCGGGACCCTCGGGGTCACAGAAAGGCCGGGGGTGCCTGAGTGCGGCAGAGCTCCCAGGTAACGGAGCAGGGAAGCCGGCCGCAGAGGCGGAGCTGAGGCGCGGGCTCTCAGCTCGGGGTGGCCATAAACCGGGATCCGCGGCACAGTCGGGCCCCTGCTCCTCCAGCAGGGACCCCACAAGCGGCAGATCCGGGGAGACTCACCTTCCTCCCCCGGGAGGAGCCGCGCGGGAGGGCACCGCAGGGATCTGCTGGGTTTGGAGACTCCACACGGGGTCGGGTGCCGGAGATAGAAACGCGCGGTCACAGGCCGGGCGAGCACGGAGTGCGGCCGGAGATCGGGGAGATGGGAGTGACTGATGGCTTTTCTCTGGGGGCGCACTGAGGAGCGGGGCCCCGAGTTCTCGGCTCCTCCGGGCGGAGATTGGGAGGCCGCCATTTTCACTCTCCGCCTCCAAAGCTGTACGGAAAGCTCGCAGGGAACAAAAGCCCCGGAGAGCAAACCCGAGCAGATGACTTAGCCGGGAGGGGGCAAGGGCGGGGCACTTCCGCCTCCGGCAGAGACAGTTGGAAACCACGGCAACAGGCCCCTCCCCAGAAGACCAGCGAGAACCGCCAGCCAAGACCAAGTTTACCGATCAATGAGAACGGCAGAACTCCAGCGCTAGGGGACTACTGCACATAGAATTCACGGCTTTTTTACCATGATTCTTTAGTCTTTTAAAGTTAATTTTTTTAACTGTCTTTTTGTCTTTTTATTTCTTTTTGAATTTTTCTTTTTCCCTTTTTCAACCAACATCTTATCAATCCCTTTTTTAAAAAAAAAAAAAACATTTTTATTTTTCATTTTTAGAGTCATATTCTATCCCTTCATAGTAGTTACCCATATTTTTGGCTTATATATATAAGTTGTTCTCTCTTTAAAATTTTGAGATAGTTTCTTCTAACAGATTAAAATATACCCTAAATCTCTAGTATATGGTGTTTTCTATTCCCCTGCCTGATCACATCCTCTCCCTTTTTTTTTCTTTTTCTTTTTTCTTTTTTTAAATCCTCTTCTTTCTTTTTTCAAACAACTTCTTATCAATTCCTTTTATAAAATTTTTTATAATTTCCATTTTTACAGTCATATTCCATCCCTTCATCATATCAATCCTTATTTTTGTTCATATATAAGTTTTTCTTTCTTTAAAATTTTGGGAGGCACTTTCTTCTAAAAGACCAAAATACACCCCAAATCTAGTGTGTGGCACTGATCTATATACCATATAGATCATATTTGATCACATTCTGGTTTTTTGTTGTTGTTGTTGTTTTGTTTTGTTTGTTTTTGTTTTTATCTTTTTCTTTTTTTTCTTTTTCTTTTTTCTCTCTTTCCCTTTCTTATCCCACTGCTTCAGGTCTTTTCTGATTTGTTTAGAGTATATTTTCTGGGGATGTGGTTACTCTGCTAGCATTTTGTTCTCTCATTAATCTATTCTCCTCTGCACAAAATGACAAGATGGAAAAAATCACCTCAACAAAAAGAACAAGAGGTAGTACCGACTGCCAGGGACCTACTCAATACGGACATTAGTACGATGTCAGATCTAGAGTTCAGAATCATCACTTTAAAGATACTAGCTGGACTTGAAAAAAATATGGAAGTTATTAGAGAAACACTTTCTGGAGAAGTAAAAGAGCTAAAATCCAACCAAGTAGAAATCAAAAAGGCTATTAATGAGGTGCAATCAAAAATGGGGGCGCTAAGTGCTAGAATAAATGAGGCAGAAGAGAGAATCAGTAATATAGAAGATGAAATGATGGAAAATAAAGAAGCTGAGAAAAAGAGAGATAAACAACTACTGGATCACGAGGGCAGAATTCGAGAGATAAGCGATACCATAAGACGAAACAACATTAGAATAATTGGGATCCCAGAAGAAGAAGAAAGAGAGAGAGGGGCAGAAGGTATAGTGGAGCAAGTTATAGCAGAGAACTTCCCTAATTTGGGGAAAGAAACAGGCATGAAAATCCAGGAAGCACAGAGAACCCCTCTCAAAATCAATAAAAATAGGTCAACTCCCCGACATCTAATAGTAAAACTTACGAGTCTCATAGACAAAGAGAAAATCCTGAGAGCAGCTCGGGAGAAGAGATGTGTAACCTACAAGGGTAGAAACATTAGATTGGCAACAGACCTATCCACAGAGACCTGGCAGGCCAGAAAGGACTGGCAGGATATATTCAGAGTACTAAATGAGAAAAATATGCAGCCAAGAATACTCTATCCAGCTAGGCTGTCATTGAAAATATAAGGAGAGATAAAAAGCTTCCAGGACAAACAAAAACTAAAGGAATTTGCAAACACAAAACCAGCCCTACAGGAAATCTTGAAAGGGGTCCTCTAAGCAAAGAGAGAGCCTAAAAGCAACATAGACCAGAAAGGAACACAGACAATATACAGTAACAGTCACCTTACAGGCAATACAATGGCACTAAATTCCTATCTTTCAATAGTTACCCTGAATGTAAATGGGCTAAATGCCCCAATCAAAAGACACAGGCTAACAGACTGGATTAAAAAACAAGACCCATCGATATGCTGTCTGCAAGAGACTCATTTTAGAACCAAAGACAGCCCCAGATTGAAAGTGAGGGGGTGGAAAACCATTTACCATGCTAATGGACACCAAAAGAAAGCTGGGGTGGCAATCCTTATATCAGACAAATTAGATTTTAAACCAAAGACTGTAATAAGAGATGAGGAAGGACACTATGTCATACTTAAAGGATCTATCCAACAAGAAGATCTAACAATTGTAAATATCTATGCCCCTAACATGGGAGCAGCCAATTATATAAGGCAATTAATAACAAAAGCAAAGAAACACATCGACAACAATACAATAATAGTGGGGGACTTTAACATCCCCTCACTGAAATGGACAGATTGTCTAAGCAAAAGATCAACAAGGAAATAAAGATTTTAAATGACACACTGGACCAAATGGAATTCACAGACATATTCAGAACATTCCACCCCAAAGCAACGGAATACACATTCTTCTCTAGTGCCCATGGAACATTCTCCAGAATAGATCACATCCTAGGTCATAAATCAGGTCTCAACCGGTACCAAAAGATTGGGATCATTCCCTGCCTATTTTCAGACCACAATGCTTTGAAACTAGAACTCAATCACAAGAGGAAAGTCGGAAAGAACTCAAATACATGGAGGCTAAAGAGCATCCTACTGAAGAATGAATGGGTCAACCAGGAAATTAAAGAAGAACTAAAAAAATACATGAAAACCAATGAAAATGAAAACACAACTGTTCAAAATCTTTGGGATGCAGCAAAGGCAGGAAAGTATATAGCAATACAAGGCTTTCTCAAGAAATGAGAAAGGTCTCAAATACACAACCTAACCCTACACCTAAAGGAGCTGGAGAAAGAAGAGCAAATAAAGCCTAAACCCAGCAGGAGAAGAGAAATCATAAAGATCAGAGCAGAAATCAATGAAATAGAAACTAAAAGAACAGTAGAACAGATCAACGAAACTAGGAGCTGGTTCTTTGAAAGAATTAACAAGATTGATAAACCCCTGGCCAGACTTATCAAAAAGAGAAGAGAAATGACCCAAATAAAAAAAATCATGAATAAAAGAGGAGAGATCACAACCAACACCAAAGAAATACAAACAATTATAAGAACATATTATGAGCAACTCTATGCCAGCAAATTAGATAACCTGGAAGAGATGGATGCATTCCTAGAGATGTATCAACTACCCATACTGAACCAGGATGAAATAGAAAACCTGAACAGACCTATAACCACTAAGGAAATTGAAGCAGTCATCAAAAATCTCCCAAAAAACAAAAGCCCAGGGCCAGATGGCTTCCCAGGGGAATTCTACCAAACATTTCAAGAAGAATTAATACCTATTCTTCTGAAACTGTTCCAAAAAATAGAAACGGAAGGAAAACTTCCAAACTCATTTTATGAGGCCAGCATTACCTTGATCCCCAAACCAGACAAAGACCCCATCAAAAAGGAGAATTACAGACCAATATCCCTGATGAACATGGATGCAAAAGTTCTCACCAAAATACTAGCCAATAGGATCCAACAGTACATTAAAAGGATTATTCACCATGACCAAGTGGGATTTATCCCTGGGCTGCAAGGATGGTTCAACATCCACAAATCAATCAATGTGATACAATACATTAACAAAAGAAAGAACAAGAATCATATGATCCGGGGTGCCTGGGTGGCTCAGTTGGTTAAGCGACTGCCTTCGGCTCAGGTCATGATCCTGGAGTCCTGGGATGGAGTCCCGCATCGGGCTCCCTGCTCGGCAGGGAGCCTGCTTCTGCCTCTGACCCTCCCCCCTCTCATGTGCTCTCTCTCTCTCATTCTCTCTGTCTCTCATGAATAAATTAAAAAAAAAAAAAGAATCATATGATCCTCTCAATAGATGCAGAAAAAGCTTTTGACAAAGTACAGCATCCTTTCTTGATCAAAACTCTTCAGAGTATAGGGATAGAGGGTACATACCTCAATATCATAAAAGCCATCTATGAAAAACCTACAGCGAATATTATTCTCAATGGGGAAAAACTGAGAGCTTTCCCCCTAAGGTCAGGAATGCAGCAGGGATGTCCACTATCACCACTGCTATTCAACATAGTGTTGGAAGTCCTAGCCACAGCAATCAGACAACAAAAAGAAATCAAAGGCATCCAAATTGGCAAAGAAGAAGTCAAACTCTCACTCTTTGCAGATGATATGATACTTTATGTGGAAAACCCAAAAGACTCCACCCCAAAACTGCTAGAACTCATACAGGAATTCAGTAAAGTGGCAGGATATAAAATCAATGCACAGAAGTCAGTGGCATTCCTATACACCAACAACAAGACAGAAGAAAGAGAAATTAAGGAGTCGATCCCATTTACAATTGCACCCAAAACCATAAGATACCTAGGAATAAATCTAACCAAAGAGCCAAAGGATCTGTACTCAGAAAACTATAAAATACTCATGAAAGAAATTGAGGAAGACACAAAGAAATGGAAAAACGTTCCATGCTCATGGATTGGAAGAACAAATATTGTGAAGATGTCAATGCTACCTAGAGCAATCTATACATTCAATGCAATCCCCATCAAAATACCATCCACTTTTTTCAAAGAAATGGAACAAATAATCCTAAAATTTGTATGGAACCAGAAAAGACCCCGCATAGCCAGAGGAATGTTGAAAAAGAAAAGCAAAGCTGGCGGCATCACAATTCCGGACTTCCAGCTCTATTACAAAGCTGTCATCATCAAGACAGCATGGTACTGGCACAAAAACAAAGACACATAGATCAATGGAACAGAATAGAGAGCCCAGAAATGGACCCTCAACTCTATGGTCAACTAATCTTCGACAAAGCAGGAAAGAATGTCCAATGGAACAAAGACAGTCTCTTCAACAAATGGTGTTGGGAAAATTGGATAGCCACATGCAGAAGAATGAAACTGGACCATTTCCTTACACCACACACAAAAATAGACTCCAAGTGGTTGAAAGACCTCAATGTGAGACAGGAGTCCATCAAAATCCTAAAGGAGAACACAGGCAGCAACCTCTTCGACCTCAGCCGAAGCAACTTCTTCCTAGAAACATCGCCAAAGGCAAGGGAAGCAAGGGCAAAAATGAACTATTGGGACTTCATCAAGATAAAAAGCTTTTGCAAAGCCAAGGAAACAGTCAACAAAACCAAAAGACAACCGACAGAATGGGAGAAGATATTTGCAAATGACATATCAGATAAAGGGCTAGTATCCAAAATCTATAAAGAACTCATCAAACTCAACACCCAAAGAACAAAGAATCCAATCAAGAAATGGGCAGAAGACATGAACAGACATTTCTCCAAAGAAGACATCCAAATGGCCAACAGACACATGAAAAAGTGCTCAATATTGCTCAGCATCAGGGAAATCCAAATCAAAACCTCAATGAGATACCACCTCACACCAGTCCGAATGGCTAAAATTAACAAGTCAGGAAATGACAGATGTTGGCGGGGATGCGGAGAAAGGGGCACCCTCCTACACTGTTGGTGGGAATGCAAGCTGGTGCAGCCACTCTGGAAAACTGTATGGAGGTTCCTCAAAAAGTTGAAAATAGAGCTACCATATGATCCAGCAATTGCACTACTGGGTATTTACCCCAAAGATACAAAAGTAGGGATCCAAAGGGGTACGTGCACCCCGATGTTTATAGCAGCAATGTCCACAATAGCCAAACTGTGGAAAGAGCCAAGATGTCCATCGACAGATGAATGGATAAAGAAGAAGTGGTATATATATACAATGGAATGTTATGCAGCCATCAAAAGGAATGAGATCTTGCCATTTGCAACGACGTGGATGGAACTGGAGGGTATTATGTTGAGTGAAATAAGTCAAACAGAGAAAGACATGTATTATATGATCTCACTGATATGAGGAATTCTTAATTGCAGGAAACAAACTGAGGGTTGCTGGAGTGGGGGGAGGGATGGGGTGACTGGGTGATAGACACTGGGGAGGGTATGTGCTCTGGTAAGCGCTGTGAATTGTGCAAGACTGTTGAATCTCAGATCTGTACCTCTGAAACAAATAATGCAATATATATTAAGAAAAAAAAAAGAAGAAGAAGAAGGTAGCGGGAGGGGAAGAATGAAGCGGGAAATCGGAGGGGTGGACGAACCATGAGAGACGATGGACTCTGAAAAACAAACTGAGGGTTCTAGAGGGGAGGGGGGTGGGAGGATGGGTTAGCCTGGTGGTGGGTATTGAGGAGGGCACATTCTGCATGGAGCACTGGGTGTTATGCACAAACAATGAATCATGGAACACTTCATCTAGAACTAATGATGTAATGTATGGGGATTAACATAAGAATAAAAAAATAAATAAAATATATAAATAAATAAATACTGTTAATAAAAGATTGGAAAGAGCCTTTCAAATGTCTGACAGCTGCCTGATAAGGCTTTTATCCAGAAGTGGCCTCAGGTAAATGTGAAAAAAGGTACTAGTTTATGTCTGGAACCTTCACTCCCATGCTAAATCCTCCAGAACCATCTCCACACTCAACCTCATCCTGCCTTTTCCTGTACAGGGCTCAATGTGCATCTGGGGGACCCCAGCTGGGTTAGTACCCAAGAATATTAAAATACCTCCAAGAGGAATAAGATGGAGGTACTTATGCTACCAAATTTGAGAACTTCCGATAAAGCCATGGAAATCAGTATCATATGCTTATCGTCAGACACAGACAAATTACCTAATGGAAAAAAGTCATGTACACATGCAAATTTCTTTATAATAGTGCAACACATAGTGGATTTCTCTGGAAGAAATTGACCATTAGTAAGTTTCATTGGATACTTGGTTATCTAAATAAAAACTGAAATTAAATTATTACTTTATACCTTTCACTAAATGCTTAAATAAGAAAAATTGTAGAAGAAAATATAGGAAAATATTTTATGACATAGGGAGTAAGAAAAAATTTCTTAAACATGATACAAAAGGTATTAACATGCAGAAAAGATTGATAAATTTGGCAAAATTAAAATCAAGAACTGTGGTTCACCAAGACCCTGTAAAGAAAATGAAAATAAAAGTTCAAACTGGCCGAAAATATTTATGATGTATAGAATCAATAAAACATTAGTAATCAGAATACCTAAGAACTACAAACCAAATAGAGTATGTCAAATCAGTAGGAAAATTAGCAACATATAGAATAGGCATTATACAGAAAAGGAAATACAAATGTCCAATGAACTTACGAAAAGTTGCTCAGTCTTAATCAGAAAATGTCATTTCAGACAACGACGAGATACCATTTTTGTATCACTAGATTGGAAGAAGCAAAGAACCTGTTAACATTTATTAGTGAGGACGTGGAATAATGGATAATTTTTACACACTGCTGTTATGAAAAAGTGTAAACTGCATTGTGATGAGCACTGGGTGTTATACGCAACTAATGAATCATTGAACACTACATCAAAAACTTATGATGTACTATATGTTGGCTAACTGAACATAATTTAAAAAATTGTAAACTGCTATTATCACTTTGGCCGTGTGGCAAAAATTCCATTGTTAGACTACACTTAGAGAACTATGTCAGGAGGTGTACGTATAGGCTCCCTTTACCACACTGTTTGCAGTATCAAAAAATGAAGTTAATATAAATGGTTACTGATAAGAAAAAGATGGACTGTTGTATATTTTATGCAGTGAAATAGCACATAGCAGAGAAAATGAATGAAATATAGCTACATTGAAAAACTTCAATGAATCTTAAAAAAAATTATATTGGGTGAAAAAAGCAAGCCGTGTAGACAACTTTAATGTCACCATTTTTATAAACCTTTAAGGCAAATAAAATTAAAAGTTATATTCACTGTATATGGTTACATTATTTTTTAAAGCAGAAATAAATGCATAATCCAGGGCAATGGTTGCTTTTGAGTGAGGGGTTGACACGGGTGGATCCCTGGAAATAACATGGGGAAGCATGAGATATTGAAGATGTAAGCCTCTTGGCAATATTCTAGATCTTAAGCTTTGAGTTTAGAGTGATTTGTTTTAATGTTTTGCTTCATAACTTACATATGTGTTCTATATTTTTCATATTTCAGATATTAAATAATACATTCTAAATAAAAAATGGTCCATTATAGAAAAGTACAAAACAAAATTTCAAAAAGAGAAGTTCAAATGTCAATGAAAATTCACGTCCCTCAAGAGGATGAAAAGGCAAGTCATGGACTGGGAGAAAATATTTGCAGAAGATGTATCTGATAAATGACTATTATCCGAAACATATAAGGAGCTCTTAAAACTCAACAATAAGAAAACAACCCAACTAAGAAATGAGCCAAAGACCTTAACAGACACCTCACCAAAGAAAATACATGCAGATGGCAAATAAGCATATGAAAAGATGCTTTACATAGTATGTCTTCAGGGAAATGTCAATTAAAATGGGATACCACTAAGCATCTATTACAATGGCCAAAATCCAGAACACTGACAACACCAAATGCTGATGAGGATGTGGAGCAATAGAAACTCTTATTCGTTGTTGGTTAGAGTACAACATGGTATAACCATTTTGGAAGACAGTTTGGCAGTTTCTTATAAAGCTATCCACACTCTTACAACATGATCCAGCAATTGCACTCCTTAGAGTTGAAAACCGAAAAGAGTTGAAAACTTAAATTGACACAAAACCCTGCACGCAGATGTTTATGGTAGTGTAATGCATAATTGCCCAGACTTGGAAGCAACCAAGATCCTTTAGTAGATGAATAGATGAATAAAGTGGTACATCCAGACAGTAGAATATTATTTAGTGCCGAAAATAAATGAGCTGTCGAGTCATGAAAAGACATTGAGGAAACTTAAATAGGTGTCACTAAGGGAAAGAAGCTAATCCGAGAAGGTTCCACACCATATGGTTCCAACTCAATGACGGTTTCAGGAAAGACAAAACTATGGAAACGGTAGAAAGATCAGTGGTTTCCAGGGGCTGGGGCCAGGCATGAGTAGGTGGAGCACAGAGGATTTTTTAGGCCAGTGAAACTATTCTGTACAACACTGTAATGGTGAGTATATATCATCATACATTTGTCAAAACCTATAGAATGTAGAATACCAAGAGTGAACCCTAATGTAAACTATGGATTTAGGGGTGATAATGATGTGTTGGTGAAAGTTTATGGATTGTAACAAATGTGCTAGTCTGGTGCGGGATGTTGATATGCAGGGGGGCTGTGCATGTGTGTGAGAATGGGGGTATATTGGAACTTTTTGCTGTGAACCTAAAACTGCTCTAAAAAATAAAGAGGTAATGTACTAGTGTTAATATCTTGATTGAATTGTGGATATGTAAGAGGATGTCCTTATATATAGGAAATATACCCTAAGGGATACAGCACTGATAAGGCATCATGTCAGCAACCCGCACTCAAATACTTCAGGGGAAAAAAAATTGTACTTGCAATTTCTCTTTAAATTTTGAGATCATTTCAGAATTAAAAAAAAATTTTTTTTTAAATGAAACTGATCACGATCAGTGTTCTAATGGGAAACGTCAGGGTTTTCAGTTTTTTTTTTTTTTTTGTCTGCTTTTCTTGTTTCCCCAAGTTAGAGGCATGTAGACTCCTAGTCATTTTGCAAATCTGCAAGGCCCCAGGGGAGCAATTATTCTCAATCTGGTGTTCACTTCAGATGGCCACCTTTTCTTCAGGGCTGACTCAGGTTGCTGACCCAGTGAGTAAGAGCCTCCCCCAGGAGACAAGTTATAAATGGCCATCTGCCCAGGTGCAATTTTTTTTTTAAGGTTTCCATTTCTGTGTTCTAAAATATAGGGATGTCAGATATAGGTATGAGGGCATTTCAGGCCATTCCCAGTCAGGCAAAATGACGACAGTCTCAATCTGTCCATCATGCACCTTCTTTCCTCCCCCAGTGATGCTTTTGGCATTTCCCAACCCTCCTCCCCTCCAGTAAGCCTTCTCTGTCTGTGCCACCTTCCTTCCTGCATGGTCCCAACTCAGGTGGACCACCCTTCTGAGCAGCCAGAGTCCTGTGCTTGCCATGGATGGTCTACTTTTTGGAACTTTCTGGGGTTCTTTTCTTTTCTTTTTCATGGTTGCACAAAAAGTGGTTTATTGCTTTTAGAACAAAATAAGATGCTTTCAGAACTTTTGTTAGTGAAGAAAAACTGTTAAAACTTGAAAACTTTTCTGAAACAGTATTTTGTCAGCTGAAGGAAGTTGGCACTTCAACGGAGACAACTTCCCACTTGCAAGTGTGGGGCCCGAGCTGTCCGTAGACACAGCTAACCTAGAAGCGGGGCTTGCACCTGTCGCCTGCATACTGAGCATCAGGTCTGACCTCCCTGCCCTGATGTCCATGGCACTCCTTCTTATCCAGCACCCGCTCCCGGCTCTTCCTCACCACCCCGCACCTCGCAATTCTCTGTGGGACCCTGTTGAGGTGAATTTACTTGTGAGGTGTAACTTGTGGGGCGGGCAGGGAGCCAAGCTACTTTTGGGGCACCACAGGCTAGGATCAGCTCATGAGAGCCTGGCACCATCCAAGGAGAGCTAGAGGTCCCATGCCCAGTGCTGGCTTTCAGACCCTAGTCTGGCTATGGGGTCAGCAGGCCTGGGATAGACCAAGTGCGGGCTCCCAGCAACTACAGCTGTCTGAGACTGGAAAACAAGGCTGCCAGCTCATTACAAGCCCCAACAATGATCCTCAAGGGCTGATCTTGGCCTCCATCCCTGGCTGAGGAGAAAAGGGACCCTTCACAGTCCCATGGGAGAGAGGCCGGGGCTGGGTTTCTTTTCTTAATGGAGATTTACCTCTGAATATAAATTGAGTTTACTATAAGCCTAATGAACACAAGCTGGACTTAAATCTAGACATGTGTCTAGTGTGAGACTGAGTGGCTTTCTCCCTGATGGGAGAGCCTGCAGGAGGAAGGTAGAGGAACGTTGAGTTGGGTTTGGAGCCTTGGCTGTTGTAGGTGAAGCTACTGCTTGTAGGACTCTTAATTACCCCTGTCATGTGTCAAGCCTTCGGGAAAAATTGGTTTCACTTTATGGTTAAGGCTTGGATGTTGACTGTTAAGGGATGGAACAGTGAGCAAGAAGAGCTTCTCAACCAAGGCTGAGGGCAAAGTTAGGGAAAGTTGGTCATGAGAAGTAAACGGACTCTTATCTTTGTTCTGTTTTTCTAAATTTTCTGCAATGGATATACTGTGCTTTTATAATCAGGAAAATATAAATATTCAAGAACTATACAGATACACGGTCCAATAGTTAGTTGCATGGTGAGCGTTTCAGGTCACAGGGAGTCCCACAGGGAAGCTATTTTTGGACGAGCATCTACAGAGTAGTAGATGCTCCTTTTTCTAATTCTAATGTGATAACACTAGATATAGACACATTTTTTGCTCTTGAAAAATAAATCAAACTTGCCCTTTGCATTAATAATGCCCAGTGATGTCAGTTTTGAGAGCATGATTGACAATGAAAAAGTAAATTCAATATAGATTCAGTGGTAACTTTAATGAGAAATTGTTATTTACTCCAGATACTAGTCCTGTACCAATAATGCAGTGAAAAGCTGTTGAATTTTCCTTAAAAGATATGTTGTGTTTGTTTCTAAGTCTAAAAGTGAGTCGCTATTTTGAATTAATTTTGCAACACTCTCACTTCATAGTTTTCCTTTTCTTCTCTTAAAGTTGGTCAAAAATTAATTGTGTCATTCAATTGGAGCATTAATATTACAGGAGACGCCAAGGCATTCTGCAAACTTAGAGATCGTTTAAATGTAACTCTTGAGTTGGCCGGACACTTACTATTAATTATTTAGAGGCTTTTTGCGTTTTTCTATCAAAATCTTAGTCATTGTTTAAAATGTATCATTTATAGTTCTTCTTTCAGTTGCTCATTATTTATTCATGAAACTTACTTTGGGTTTCCACTAGGTGCCATATATGCTTCGGTAAATAAGAATTGGCACTTGTCTTCAGAGAGGTTACAGTCTAGGAGAGGAGACAAGATGCATATGAGAAATGACTATCCACATTAGACAGTGAGAAGTCCAGCAAGAGTTAAGATAGGTTACGTGGTGGTCGTATAGTGAGTGTGGTGGGGAAAGAGAGAGTGAGGCTCTTCTCAGGGAAAGGAAGAATATGGAAAAGGAAGGAAGGCAAGAACCTGAGGTATGATGTGAGAACAGAGAGTAGAGGCCACAGCTTACATAGAAGAACTGTTATGGCCTCTGACCGCTCTGGTTTACGTAAAGTGAGTGATAGGTTTGTGGGCTTCATGGTTTGTGTTCCACAATAACCTCAAACCCGTTACAGTTAACAGGTAGGTTTCTGGGTGACATGGTAGACATATACCAATAAGGTAGCCCTTTCACTTTGTTGGGAAATGGGCTTCATATGTTCTGTTCATGAACTATTTCACTCTCTCTCAGTCATTGATGAAGTAGGGTCCTTTTTTTTTTTTTTTTATCTTCACACCTGCCATGGTCAGTTTTACATGTCAACTTGGCTAGGCTACTTTCCCAGTCATTCAATTAAACATTAGTTAAGGTGTTGTGGTGAAGGTATTTTGTAGATGTAAAGTTCATAATTGGTTGATTTTAAGGAAGGATGATTGTCCTAGATAATCTGGATGGGTTTGATTCAATCCACTGATATGTCCTAAAAGCAGAACTGAGGCTTCTCAGGGAGAAGAAATCCTGTCTGTGGACTGGAGCTTCAGCTAGTGCCCTTCCTGACACACCCCCAACCCCCCCATGGATTTCAGACTTGGCTTGCTGACTCCTATAGGCACAGAAGCAAATTCATTTCAGCAAATCTCTTAATATTTATCTCCTACTGGTTCTGCTTTGTTGGTTGAACTCTGACTGATACGATACCCAACATGAAGATTCTTATACTCCCTTTTCTAATTATGCTCCTTGGTTTCCTTTACTGAAAATTTCTCTTTCCTAGTGGTCTGAGAGATGTCAAATTCTCCAACTTTTCTTTTCCCAGGATTTGTTTATTTTATGCTGTGAGCTCCTAAACTCATGATTTGATTTTTAACAAGTTAATTTTACTCTATTTCTTTATTCTTTACTATCTAGTGATTGTTGTTTCTAGTATGTTCTTTCTCTCTTTCATATCCATCAGTTTCTGTTTTACTCCTAGGAATTAAGTTCTACAGGAGCAGGGTCTTTGACTGGTTCATTTATGTTTGCCAAGCACCAAGAACCAAGTGCCTGGCACCTAGGAGATATTCATTATATGTTTACTGAATGAATGAATGATATTTCTTTGTAAATATCCATCTTTACATTTATATGATGCTCATACGATGATAACATCATTACATAAAACATTTATTTCTGTCTTCACTGTGAAGTTTGTTGGTGGCAGGCAGCTGTTTTGGGTTAGCAAATCTGCTTCGAAGATCCAAACTCTCCTTTGGGTTTGTAATCCCAAGATCTAGACATGGGGTCAGATATAAGGTAACTAGTTACTGGCTGTAGATCTGAGCAATTCCCTCAATTCAGCCTAAACACTGGTAATTTAACCTCTGTTCATTGAATACCTGCATTTATCTCTCAATCAGTTCCAAACTCAGAGACAATTCAAGCGGGATTTATTAATTATATCCCCCAAACCCTGCAACATGCATTTATGGAACAAGTCTATTTTTGGTCTTTTCTGGGAACAACATGCTTTTTTGAGGGGAGAACCTATTGCTCTTCCAACATGAAAATTTTTGTTCTAGTGGGAACTGTCAATCATACAGTATTCAGTCCTTCTGTCCTCAAAGATGGGTGCACGACCCAAGTCAGAGTTCTTCCCAGGGATTTTTTTTTTTTTAATTGGAGCTAAGGAAAGTAAGCCTGTTCTTCCCTTGTGTCATTCTGATATATTTTATATTTTCCTTCTTTTTCATAAAAGCTTAAGATAGTGATAGGCCATCTTTCTGCAAAATTAGTTATGAATTTTGGAAAGGCATCTGGAGGCAATTCTAGAGTTAATTGACTAAGCATGCTATTGATCCTGTGGTGCCACCAATTGAAATGAGAGATACTAGGTTCAAAAAGGCCCCAGTGCAGATTCTTATAGAATTTTCTTTAGTAATGCCAAAGATGTAAGAGTAGGGAAGTGAGCTAGGAGGAGGTGAGCTAGGAGGAGGTGAGCTAGGAGGAGGATTCCTAGCTAAATTTTAAACTTTCTAAGTGGTTCAGATAGTAAGCAATAAGATGTCATTCAGTCTGGATTGTTGAAAACAGATTCAAAGAGAATTATACCAGCCACTGTTTTCTGTCTAATAAACATACCAACTTTCTCAGGTGAATAATCTTTGGTTACTGTCCTTAGAAGCCTCCCTAGGATTTCCCAATCTGGTGCTACATTGGGCATCCTCTGGTAGTCTCTTCTCTTGGTTCTCAACTGAATCTGATGCTCACTCTGCATTTCTTTAATATCAACTTCTTCAGGCCATAAACCCTGCCGGGTACAATAATACCCACATTCTTTTACCAGACATAATATTACTTAGGTCTCTTTCGTGGTTTAAATCTTTCAAATTGTTCTCTGGTAATAAAATAGGAATGTATTTTCATTTGGGAAAACATAAAGATTTATAGTCTTTTGAAATACTGGGCTTGTCTTACTTTCATTCAATACAATATTTATCACTTTTGGTCATTAGAACATAATGTTCATCTCAAAGAAAGTCAATACTTTTATATGCCTTTGAACATGAAGTGCTGTTAGATTCTAAAACTGATTCAAATAGACAGTAGAGTGACTAAGCAATGGGATTTTGCCTCTTCTTTGAAAATCTCCCACTTGTAGAACTCTGTGATTTATGAGCCAAGCCGAAAAGGTTATTAATCTCTCTGGTAATCAGACAATTATAGCAAAATGTACCTTAGTGAGAACCTGGCAGAGGGATATTTGAAGTCAAGTGTGGGCAAAATCAGGGGAAACAAAGCAAACATTGAAGCCTTTCGGACGTATATAATCAAATCCATTTTGTTCAGAACGAGGAGCACAAAAGTATCCCTCTCTTCTGGCACATCTTTTGTCAAATACGTTGTGAAGGTAGCATCATTCCTCCCTTCTCGAATGTCTGTTGCTTGCCTGGCACCGTGTTGGGAATCTGCTGCATACAAACATGAGGAAAGCAGTTTCTTCTGATGGGCAGCTTGTGATGTCCTGGGGGAGACAGGCATGTACAAAGTGCATAAGACAGATGTATTAAGTGTGTCCTCTTCTGCCTTGAGGAAAGGGCCAGCTATGGTGTCTCACACTGTTGAGGGATCTGAGCCTGGTGGGGCCACTAGAGGTGGGCCAGGAGGAAGGCTAAGGCTGAACCAAAATGACTGCCATCCGAGCCTGAGAGCAGATCTCAGGAGGGGACATAAAATGAGAAGCTAAGAGCTGGGGAATGCTGGCATATGATGGACATGAGCAACATGTCAGGAAGAAGGCAGAAATCTACACAGAGGGCCACAGTTAGGATTCAGGTACAGAGATTTTTTTTTTTTATTCATTGAAATTGTTTTTTTTTTAACTTTTAAATTGAAATATACATAGAAAAGAGTACACAAATCATAAAATATACTTCAGTGAGGTCCAACACCTGTGTAACCTTGAGCAAGGTCAGACCATAGAAGATTACCAGCACTTAAGAAGGACCCCCTCCGCCACCACCCAGCAAACCCCCTCAGTCTTTACTATCTTCCCCCCACACACACTGTTCCCATATTTGACTGGTTTTGAAATGCATATAAAGTATGTATTCTTCCATGTTTGGCTTCTTTTACTCAGCATTATGATTTTAGTACCTAAGCCTTATTGTTGCATTTAGCAGAATTTCGTTCTTTTTCATTGATGCAAAATTTTCCATCGTATGAATTTACAGAGATTTTCTATACTTTCTACTGTAGGTAGGTATTTGGATTGTTTCCAGTCTGGGGTCTAATACAAATGTTTCTATAATAAACATTTTGTGCATTTATTTACTATATCTGCACGTGTTCCTGTTGGCTGAGTCACAAGGGTATGCATAGGACAACTTGAGTAGATTTTGTCAGAATTTTCCCAAGAGCTTATATCAATTACATTCCCTCCACTAGTTGTGTTTGTCAGATCCTATTGTTCTACAACCTTGTCCACTCCTGGGATTGTCAGATCTTGTATTTTTAGCCTAGTGTGTGTGCTGTGCTAAGCCATTATAGTT
Source organism: Mirounga angustirostris (assembly GCF_029215605.1). NCBI lineage: Eukaryota > Metazoa > Chordata > Mammalia > Carnivora > Phocidae > Mirounga > Mirounga angustirostris. The sequence goes on from NW_026991711.1 coordinate 9,330,558, forward strand.
TTCATTTGTTTTTCCATAATTATGAATGAAGTTGGACATCTTTTCATATATGTATTGACAGGATATCCTCTTTGGTGAAATGCCCATTCAAGTTTCTCATGATTTTTCTATTGGATTGTTTTTTTTTTTCTTATTAATTTGAAGGCATTCTTTATAGATTCTGCATATGAAACCTTTATTAGTCTTGTGTTCCAAATAGCCGCTCCTTCTATGTTGCTCAAATTTGCACTGTCTTGATGTCTTTTGATAAACATTTTCTTTATTTTAATGGGGTCCAATTTATCAGTCTTTTCCATCTTGGTTAGTATTTTTTGTGTCCCTTAAAAATAGAACCACCCTATGATCCAGCAATTGCACTACTAGGCATTTACCCCAAATACTAGGTAATTACCCAAAATACCCAATACCCATATTTTGTGTACATTTTGTACACAAAAATACAGATTCAAAGGGGTACATGTGTCCTGATGTTTATAGCAGCATTATCAATCATAGCCAAACCATGGAGCAAGCCCAAATGTCCATCGACTGATGAATGGATAAAGAAGATGTGGCATACATACACACACACACACACACACACACACACACACACACACACACACAGTGGAATATTACTCAGCCATCAAAAAGAATGAAATCTTGCCATTCACAATGATGTGGATGGAACTAGAGGGTATTATGCTAAGGAAAATAAGTCAGTCAGAGAAAGACAAATACCATATGATTTCACTCATATGTGGAATTTAAGAAACAAAATGATTGAACATATGGGAGAGGGGAAAAGAGAGAGGGAAACAAACCATAAGAGACTCTTAAGGATAGAGAACAAACAGAGGGTTGATGGAGGGAGGTGGGTGGGGGATGGGCTAGATGGGGGTTGGATACTCAGGAGGGTACTTGTCCTGTTGAGCACTGGGTGTTGTATGTAAGTGATGAATCACTGAATTCTACTCCTGAAACCAATATTGCACTGTATGTTAAATTACTAGAATTTAGATAAAAGTTTGAAGAAAAAAATTATTTTCTGTGTCCCACTTAAGAAAAGTTTTCCTATGCCAAAGTCTTCAAGTTTTATTGTTTTGCTTTTCACATTTAGACATAAATTCATCTAGACTTTACATTGGGAACAAGTTTAATTTTTTTTTCATATAGATATCCAATTGACCCAGATCATTTATTGACAAGATTGTCTTTTCCAAAAGGGAAAAAAAAAAGTTTGTCTTTTCCTACCGTTCTGCCATGCCACATGTATTAAAAATCAAGAGTCCAGGGGGTGCCTGGGTGACTCAATTGGTTAAGCATCTGCCTTCGACTCAGGTCACGATCCCAGGATCCTGGGATGGAGCCCTATGGTGGGCTCTGGCTCAGCGGGGAGCCTGCTTCTCCCTTCCCATTCCCCCTACTTGTGCTCTCTCTCTCTCTGTCAAATAAATAAATAATATCTTAAAAATAAAAATCAAGAGTCCATATATGTGTGGATGTATTGCTGGACTCTATTCTGCCCCAATGCTATATTTATCTATCCTGATGTCAATTCCACTCTGTCTTAATTACTGAAGTTTTATAGTATGTTTTCATATGTAGCTAGGTAAATTCTCCCACTTTATTCTTACTCTTTAAGATTGCTTTAACTATTCTTGGCCCTTTGCATTTCTATGAAAATATTAGAATTTGATGATCAATTTATGCTAAAAAAACCTGCCAGTGCTTGGTTTAGGATATCATTGAATCTGCATATCAATTTAGGTAGAATTAACATCTTTAGTATTGTTCTTCAGTTCATAACATGACATATCCCCCCCATTTGTTTAGGTCTTCTTTAATTTTTCTCAGAAGTGTTTTATAACTTTCTGGCTTGAAGTTTTGAACACATTTGGCTAGATTTATTCCTAAATTATGAGTTTTTTATTCCTATATTTAATTCTTTTTTAAAAAAACATTTTATTTATTTATTTTGATGGAGAGAGAGAGAGACAGTGAGAGAGGGAACACAAGCAGGAGAAGTGGGAGAGGAAGAAGCAGGTTTCCCGCCGAGCAGGAAGCCCAATGCGGGGCTCGATCCCAGGACCTTGGGACCATGACCTGAGCCGAAGGCAGTTGCTTAACGACTGAGCCACCCAGGTGCCCCCTTATATCTAATTCTTGAACTCATACAGAAAAGTACATACACCATAAGTGTGTGTAGCTTTGTGAATTTTCACAAATCAAACACAACTGTGTAGCCAGCACTCAGATCAAGGAACAGAATATTTCCAGCACCTTAGAAATGTGTTTAAGGAATAGATACATAAGAAAATACCATGAAGATATTCCCTGACGTTTTTGCTTCAGACTTTATTGCCTAACCTTTTGGTTTACAATTCTCCCACTAGTTTACAAAAACCTATTGGATTACAGATCCATGTGGAGGTAGACGCCAAATTAATTTTTTTCTTATATATGTCCAGTTGACCCAGCGCCATTTATTGAAACAATCAGCCTTTCCCTCTACATTGCAAAGTTACCTATGTTATCAAGCAGATGGTTATATATGTGTGGTTCTTTTTCTGGACTCTGCAGTTCCATAAGCGAGTTTTTCTCTCCTTGCACCAATTCCATACTTTGTATTTCTGTATCTTCATACAAGGTCTTAGTATGTGATAGTACAAGGTATCCAGCTTTGTTGTTCTTTAAAATTGTCTATACTTGGCACATTGCATTCCCATATAAATTTTAGAATCAAATAATTGGTTTCAATAAATAAATTAAATAAATAAATAAATAAATAAATAAAACTCCATTGGATCTTAATTGACTCTCTTGTATTAGTTACCTATGTGCTGCCTAACAAAATATAAATTATCTCAAACTTAGCGGTTTACAACAATATTTATTATCTTACATTTATTATTTGGGCATTCCTTAGCTGGATCCTTTGGTTCAGGCTCTCTAGCAGGCTCCACTGAAGGTATCAGCTGGGACTGTAGTCGTTTCAAAGCTCAACTGGGGAAGAATCTACTCTTATTTTTTTTAAAGATTTTATTTATTTATTTGAGAGAGAGAATGAGATAGAGAGAGCATGAGCGGGGGGGAGGGTCAGAGGGAGAAGCAGACTCCCTGCTGAGCAGAGAGCCCGATGTGGGACTCGATCCCGGGACTCCAGGATCATGACCTGAGCCGAAGGCAGTCGCTTAACCAACTGAGCCACCCAGGCGTCCCGGGAAGAATCTACTTTTAACCTGGCTCCATGATTGTTCGTTATGTAGGCTGCTCCAAGATGGCAGATCGCTTCATCAAAGCATGCAAGCTGAGAAGGCAATAGAGAGACATGACAGCAAGATGGAAATCACTGTCTTTTTTAACATTAATGGAAATGACATCCATCAGTTTTCAATAGGACACTTTTATTTTACTATGGTAAAAGATACATAACATAAAATTACCATCTTAACCATTTTTTTTCCTGACAGAGAGAGAGCGCAAGAAAAGGGAGAAGCAGGCTCCCTGGTGAGAAAGGAGCCCGATGTGGGACTTGATCCCAGGACCATAACCTGAGCCAAAGGCAGACGCTTAACTGACTGAGCCACCCAGGCATCCCTCATCTTAACGATTTTTAAGTGTGTAGTTCAGCAATATTTAGTATATTCACATTGTAGTGTTGTTACACATCTCTAGAACTTTTTCATCTTGCAACAATGAAACTCTATGCCTGTTGAACACTAATTTTCAAACTCTTGGTAAGCACTCTTCTACTTTCTCTCTATATAATTTTGACTATTTTTAGACATTTCATATGAGTAGAATCATACATTTGTTCTTTTTAAAAAGATTTTTATTTATTTATTTGTCAGAGAGAGAGAGAGAGAGCACAAGCAGGGGGAGCTGCAGAGGGAGAGGGAGGAGCAGGATCCCTGCTGAGCAAGGAGCCCGATGTGGGACTTGATCCCACGATCCCAAGATCATGACCAGAGCCGAAGGCAGAGGCCCAACCGACTGAGCCACCCAGGCGTCCCACATTTGTTCTTTTGTGGCTGGCTTACATCACTTTTGCCATATTATATTTATTAGACACAAGTCATTAGGCTAAAGTCTCCATTAAGTGGAGGGTAGCAAACAAAAGTGGAAATAGTTGGAGATGGGAATTATTTGGATCATTGTTGTTAGTTTAAGCATTTTTATATGTTCTGAATTCTAGACCATCATCAGATATACATTTTGCAAATATTTTATCCCATTATGTACAATCTCTTTTCACCTTCTACTCTTCTTTTATGCACAAAGGTTTTTAATTTTGATGAAGTCTAATCTATCTGTTTTTTCTTTTGTTGCTTGCACTTTTGATGTCACATCTAAGAGTCCTTTGCAAATCCAAGGTCATGAAAATTTACCCCTATGTTTTTTTCTAAGAGTTTTCTGATTTTAGCTCTTCTATTTAGTTCATTGACCCATGTTGATTTAATTTTTTTATATGGTGTGAGTAGGGGTGCAACTTCATCCCTTTGCGTGTGACAATAGTCCCAGCACCAATTGTTGAAGAGTCTGTTCTTTCCCCATTGATTAGTGTGGGTATCTGTTGCAAAACAATTGGCCAGGGGCACCAGGGTGGTACAGTCAGTTAAGTGTCTGACTCTTAGTTTTGGCTCAGGTTGTGATCTCAGGATGGTGGGGTCAAGCCCTTTGTTGGACTCCATACTCAGGGTGCAGTCAGCTTGGAACTCTCCCTCTCCCTCTATTCCTCTCCACCCCCTCTCTAAAATAAATAAATAAATCTTAAAAAAAAAAAAAAAAGAAAATCAATTGGCCATAAATGTATGAAGTTATTTCTGGACTCTCAGTTTTTTTCCATTGCTCTATGTGCCTATCCTCCTGCTGGAGTCACACTGTCTTAATTACTATAGCTTTGTACTAAGTGTTGAAATTGGGAGATGCTGACCTTCCAACTTGGATCTTCTTTCTCAAGATGGTTTTGTCTATTGCAAGTCCCTGTACTTCCATATGAATATGAGGGTCAGATTTTTCATTTGTGCAAAAAAAAAAAAGGCCATTGGAATTTTGACAGACATTGCACTCAATATGTATATCGTATTGATTTCTTAACAATATTAAGTCTTCTAATCCATGAACATGGGATGTCTTTCCACTTATGTAGGTCTTCTTTAATTTCTTTCAGTAGTTTTCAGACTATAAGTCTTCCACCTTCATGGTTAAATTTATACTTATACATAGGTGTTTTATTCCTTTGGGTACTACTGTAAATGGAATTGTTTTCTTTATTTCCTTTTTGAATATTCATTGCTGGTGAACCCTTTGGCTTTTGAGTCTCTTAAGAGTTCTGTTCAACATTGAACATTTCACCTACAACCTCCAGAATTGTCGGATGCCTCTAACAGAGAAATGGTAAAAATGCTGGTCTTAGCACTTTGGATTTTCCTCATCTCCTAGATATTGGCTTCACAATTATACACTTCTTTGGTAGAAAAATATGTTCTTAAGTAAGATGTAAGCTTCACAGTGTTTGGTTGAGTCAACTAGAGTTCAAAGTACAAGGCAGACAGAGATAATACATGTTGGAGCATAAAAGTGAGAAAGAACAGATAGAACTGCAACCAGTCCTGACTTTGCCCCTCTCTATGTCTCATTGACAGATTGTTAGTTATGTCAATTTTGTTACCTGAATGGAAATGATTAAAGCCACCTCAGTGTGCTTTTGTAGATTAATGGAGAGAACCTGAATTCAGCTCTTTGTAAATGGTAACTGTCATTCCTAGTTGTAACACTAGAGAAGGAAATTAGTGTGAGGATGAGCTGATAAAACCCTGAGTAGGGTTATTGGATCTAACTTGGTATCTATCCCTTATTATTTCATAAGTATGCCTATCTATCCTAAAGAATTTAGCATTTACTAGATTAACCTAACAAGATTTTTTAAATTAAAAATGGTAACAGGAGGGTGCCTGGGTGGCTCAGTTGGTTAAGTGACTGCCTTCGGCTCAGGTCATGATCCTGGAGTCCCAGGATCAAGTCCCGTATCGGGCTCCCTGCTCAGCGGGGAGTCTGCTTCTCCCTCTGACCCTCTCATGTGCTCTCTCTCTCTCATTCTCTCTCTCTCAAAAAAATAAATAAAATCTTTAAAAAAAATGGTAACAGGAGATTAAAAATATTAAGCTTGTTAGCATTCTAAAATAATTTCTTTCTAAATGGAAAATTTTCCGTTTGAACAAAGATGAATATAAACAAGTCATAATTTAAATCTATACTGGAATTTGTGTCCAATTGGGGACATCCATCAAAAATGCTCTATAAACAGCAAGAAATATTAAAAAGAGGAAATGGAAAAAATTAAGGAGAAAAATTATCTATTGAACATATAAATGTGGTTTAGGTCTTAATTACAAGTGATTTTTAAAATGTCCTGCAGATCTGTTGTACACTGATGCATTAGATATTAAGAAATAAATAGGCAAACTGAAGCCCATTAGATATAGGCATATCTTTAAAAGCCTTCAATTATTAAACTGCATTGATAAAATCCAAAATTCAAAAAGTGATGGTTTTATCTGTATCCTCCTTCTGTGAATTTTTCCTGTCCCTAACTTCTGCCAGCAGTTATGGGAAAGTCTGTCATTTATCATAGGAGTAAAGAAAGGGTAGATGGATTTGCTTATATCTGTCACTACTGGTGAAAACGCCTTTCACCCCGTGCTAATAGTGAGTTACTATCCCATTTTCTCGTCTGAAGGATAACACTTCACTTTTTTCATTAGTTCAGCTACCAACCTTTTGAATAACCATTGATATGATTAAGTGACTTACTGACAAGTTGAGCCAACAAAATAATGAGAGCATATGTCAGCCTCTGAATATTTTTGTTCAAAAATCTGATATTAATTTTTGAAAAGAAAACTAAGAAAGTCTTTAAAAATCGTTCTTTGTGAATTTATTATTGAAGTTTTAAAAATATTTTAAAATGTTAAGGCAGCAATTCCCAAATTTATTTGAGATTTTGGTTATTATTACTAGAACATAAAAGGTGTTTCAATGGCTAAACGAGTTTCAGAAACTTTGGGAATTCAACCAATATAATCTGATTTCCTTACATCAGGACATTGCAAAATCTGTAATGTGATAATGCCCATTGTGAATATCTAGGAAAGTGAGTTTGGGCTAGGATTTATCAAATATCATGTCCCAGAATCACAGAGTATATTTCTCAGCCTCTTTTCTTTGGAACACTCAGGAGGAGAGAAATTTAAATTAGTAATTATTCACCGAAGGATCTACTTCAAAACTTTTATCCTTCATGCTCAGAAAAAATGTTATTTAGATATTTAAATGTGATTTACTTTTATCTGTAAGTAGTTATTTCTTGAAAACTCACACCTCAGGATCAGTCTAGTAAGAAATTTGGCATCAAAGGTGATGAAATGATGTCTTAGCCCCTTTGGGCTGCTATGACAAAATACCACAGACCAGGTGGCTCAAACAAAAGGAGTTTATTTCTCAGAGTTCTGGGCTGGGAAGTCCAAGATCAAGGTGCTGGAAGATTCCTTTCCTGGTGAGAGCCCTCTTCCCCTCTTGCAAATAGCTGCCTTCTTGCTGTGTCCTCCCATGGTAGAGAGCTCTCTTTGTCTCTCTGTCTGTATCTCCTTCCTGTTTCTTCTTCTGAGGGCACTAATCCCATCACGAGCGCTTCACTGTTATGACCTAATTGCATCGTAAAGACCCCACCCTCCAAGTAGGATTGCATTGAAGTTTAGGGCTTCAACACAAAATTTAAAAATAAACTTACTTATATGTTATTTTCAGAAGTTGTACTTCAAATAAAAGGACAACGTCTGAAAAATAAAAACATAGGAAAAGATGTATTAGGCAAATACTAATTAAAAACAAATCAAATGAAACAGGTTTTAAGGAATAAAGAGGTGCCCCAAACAATAATAACATTTTCAATTCACCAAGAAGATGTAGCAGTCCCAAACTAGGTCCAGAATACAGTTTAAAAACATATAAGGGTGAAAATTAGTGGAACCAAGAAATGCACAAAACAAGTGTTTTAGTGGAATATTTTAAAATCCCTGTCAGTGATTGATAGCTAAGAAAGAAATTTACTAGGGCTATAGAATACTTAAACAATGAATCAATGAACAATCTTAATTAAATGGACATGTGTAGAATTCTGTGTTCAACAACTAGAGAATGCATATTTTTTTCAAATCCACAGAGCACATTTATAAAAAGCAACTATATACTATGCTGCAGATCAAGTCTCAATATAGCTTAAGAAGTGTTATTATACAGATTATGTTTTCTTACTTTAATGCAACTCAGGAAAAAATAAGTGTTGAAAAATAACTAAAAAGTACTATGCATTTGAAAATATAAATGTGCAGTTTTAACACATTCAAAAAAAGATATTTTAACGGAAATTGGAAATCACTTAGAACTGATAATAGATACACTATACATAGAAACTTGTGTGATGTAGGGGCACCTGGGTGGCTCAGTTGGTTAAGCATCCGACTCCGGATTTCCGCTCATGTCATTATCTCAGGGTCGTTAGATCGAGCCCTGTGTTGAGCTCTACACTCAGATTCTCTCTCCCTATTCCTCTGCCCCTTCTTCCCTGCCCAAAACAAACAAACAAACAAACAACAACAACGTGTGTGATATAGTTAAAAACATACTTAATAGGAAATGTATATCCTTAAAGTCTTAAATACATAAAGAAGAAAGGATGAAAATCAGTAAGACCCAACTTAAGAAATAAAAAGACCACCAGGCGGGACGCCTGGGTGGCTCAGTTGGTTAAGCAGCTGCCTTCAGCTCAGGTCATGATCCCAGGGTCCTGGGATCAAGTCCCGCAATGGTCTCCCTGCTAAGCAGGGAGCCTGCTTCTCCCTCTGCCTGCCACTCCTCCTGCTTGTGATCTTTCTCTCTCTCTGACAAATAAATAAATAAAATCTTTAAAAAAAAAAAAATAAATAAATTATAAAAAAGGAACACCAGGAGAACATCCACTTATACCATTTTATTTCTTTCTGTTTTTCGTGTTGATTTGTCACGTGACACTGTTGAATTTACTTTCTAATCATCCCCAAAGTCTCTTTTCCATGCCCTTGTATGGGTTCAGCTTTCCTGATTTCCTCCCCACTTCACTGGCTTCCTAACAGTATTCTCTATCATTTATATCCCCCTCTCTTTAGTCCATTCACCTCCTTGGTTAAATTCCTGAGTATTTCATTGTTTTTGATGCTATTGTAAATGAGATTGTTTTATTATTTGTTTTCAGACAGCTTGTTGTGAGTGTACAGGCAACTGGTTTTTGTATGTTGATTTTGTATATTGCAACTTTATTGAATTTATTTATTAGCTCCAACACTTTTTTGGGTATGTGCCTAGGAGTGAGATGGTCCGATCATGTAATAGTTCTATTATTAGTTTCTGAGGAGCCGCCATATTGTTTTCCATAGTGTTTGCACCATTTTACATCCCACCCTTGCCAACGCTTACTATTTTCTGTGTTTCTGGTAGTAACCATCCTAATGGGTGTGAGATGGCTAGGTATATTTTTAAGCACATAAAATTCAACAGACCTCAGCCAATATTCAGCTTTCATTGAATACATTAAATATCCTCTCAAAGAACCACAGAGTGCAAATATCTAGTCTATGTGGCCAGTAGTCTAGCAAGTCTGGGAGAGCAGGGACCACTCCCTAGCATATGCCTAGTTTAGTGCCCAGCACAGGTCCTGCATATGGTAGAGATCAAGGTATATTGGTTGAGTGAAGGGTGTGTTTCTATTGACAATGAGCTTGGGAATGAACGATGTGGTGCTTGTTACCATCCATGGATGCCAGTGTCAGATGTCCAATTACTGACAAGCTTAGGAATCAGGGGACCATCTGCTTCCCTTTAGTAGCAGGTTTGAGTGAATGCTTGACTGGCCTTTTTGGTTGGCATCAGTTGGTCTTAAACCTCAATGAATAGTGGAGAGTTGACATTCTGTGTATTCCCTGAATGCCCAAATGTCTTACATTTTAGAAAGAGCATAGTGGGGTGAGGAGACACTTTGGAGAACGTTATTCTGCACCTAGGAGGTATGTGACCTTTAAGAATGATCTGATCTCAAGGGGCGCCTGGGTGGCTCAGTTGGTTAAGCGACTGCCTTCGGCTCAGGTCATGATCCTGGAGTCCCGGGATCGAGTCCCGCATCGGGCTCCCTGCTTGGCAGGGAGCCTGCTTCTCCCTCTGACCCTCCCCCCTCTCATGTGCTCTCTCTCTCTCTCATTCTGTCTCAAATAAATAAATAAAATCTTAAAAAAAAAATGATCTGATCTCTCCAATGCCTTCATGTGTAAAATGGGATTATAATACCTATTTGAGGAGATTGTCAAGAATTTAAATGAGGTAATATAGGTAAAGTGCAATGCATATGTGTGTAGACATTGTTATAAATACATTTTAATTAGTTACACTTTTTCCTTTAATGTGTGACTTTTTTCCCTCCCATTGGTAGGAAGTTTCCTGCATTAAAATCCATGAATAAAGTGTAGAAAACTCCTAAGATTTTTCTGGATTACCTCATTAGAATTACTTTGAGCAGAGGATGAAAATCTAACACTGATGTGCTACTTTGTAATCTACATTACACCAACTAGAGTAAGGATTGAGTGAGATTGTCACATTTTTTGGGGGCTCAGGTAAAGAGGTGAATTAAGGAATCAATGCCTGATCTCTGTCATTTCTCTGAGGGAAAGAGGTAGAAATAAAAGACTGAAATTTCAAAGTCCTGGTTAATTCCTCTCCGTGCTAGTGGCTGAAGTCCAGTGTAGAAAACCCTTTCTTTAAGCAGGAATATTAACAACATTGTAGATATATACAAAAGTAGACCCAGGGTTTCAGAGTGGGTGAAGAACGACTTCATCTGAATTTCCCAGTAAGAGAAGCAGATAGTCCAAAATTTAGGAGAACAGGGGCAGAGAAAGATGAAGATTGGGAAAGCATGGGGGTGCACTTGGTACAGAGAAGGGCAGGACTGTGCCGCGTGACAGGGGGTTGGGCCACTGAGAAAGTAGCTGATGAGAATCCCAGGCTTGGGAAGGCAACTCTGACAACAGGGATGTTTAATCTCCAGTGTTAACTTGATTGCATTCCTGCATTTGTAAGCCCTTCTGCACTCTGATCTTTAGCAAACTCTACTCCACCCACAAAGCACTGCGTGGATTGTTTGGGGAAAGGAAAGAAGAGGGGCTGTGTTTCATATGTGGATCAGCACAGGGATAAGAGAGCAGCCACAAAGGGCAAGTTCAGGTAAGATGGGAACTCCAGTAAAAGCAGCGAAAATGATTATGAGAATATGACCCCTGACCCCTCTGGAGGGATGACATGGTCAAAATCTCAAAGGGCCAAGTCACCTCCATAGACATCTAAACTGCGCAAGGAATAAAGATACTGAGCATGTTGTATTAGCTTAATGCTTCTCCCCTATGCCAATCGATGGAATTCGTAATTTATGTCGAACAATAGGTGCCATTTTAACTAAGGGTTTTTTAAAGCCTCACACTTTTGTCTGTATCATCAGCATTCCGATTTACATTTACAATGATTTCCTGAGTGTACTTCAGTAACCGAGTGTATACTTTGGGCAAAAAGAAAAATATCTTTTAATGTAGAAATGCATGCAACTAGCTATGCAGACAAAGGTAAAAAAAAAAAAACAAAACACCTCTGAGGCCCCAGGGGACTTAGAGATTGAGAGGAGCTATGACATGTTTACAAAGAAACCAGACAGTCTTCTTCAGAAAATTCCAGATGTAAATTAAAGCAACCACAACAGTTTTTCCTGGAAGTAAGATAATACAATGAGAAACGTAGGGTTTTCTGTTGGCTCTGCCCTGAAATTCTTTGATTCCCACAACTCAAGTGCACCTCCTTTGTTAGAATCTGGCCAATCCAGTTCCTTTCTGCTTGTCCTCCTTTTCTAGTAGGAAACTGATTGTTACCAAGTGGTTCACTATTTTCCTTTACTTACTTAACCTACTTTCTTTTTATTTATTTATTTATTATTTTTACTTACTTATTTTTTTTTAACTTTCTTTTTAGCAAGAGGCTTTCAAAGCACAGGTTGCCACACGTAAAGTTGTCAGGGCTCAGGAAACATTTTATTTGCCAGAATTCCCCAATGCGGACTTCAAACACACCCGCGAGGGCTTTGGTGTGAGGCCATCTGTTCATTTTGAAGACGGGATTTCAATAGGCTCATGACAGGGCTCATGCACAGTCTGTCCTGTCTTTCGCAGCTTCTCCTACAGGAGCGAAACTTCCTCCTGGAATTCGGAAAGAAGTCCAAGTCTTTTGTGTTTTTTTATTTTGAAGCTGGTTCTGCTTGGGCTGTGGTTCTTTTGTTTCAGCCGCTACTCTCTCCTGGGCTGTCCTTGGCCCTGCCCTTTCATAGCCTGTACCTCAGGATCTTTTCAGAGAATGAAGGGGATGAGTTCATGACATATTTGGCCAGGAAGTGAAAGGATGTCCTAGATGATTTAATTACTCTTCCCTTTGAGGCTCCTTTGAACCTTTTCTTTGAGCTTCCTTTCCTCTGAAATTTATGCAGAGAGACTTGTCTGGGAAACAAGCACTCGCTTTACTCTGACACAGGGCCCTAAATCACTGTGTATGGTCCCCTTGGGGTTGCCTGGACAATGTGACAATCCTTTTGTTTAGGCTTAGCCTTAGGCCTGTGGCTTATAACCTGAATTTCTTATTTTTCCCCTTTTCCTGTAACATGGTGCATGACTCAGTAAGGAGGAACGGTGAGACTTGTGGATTCTGAAGCCCAGTTAGGGTGTGGATCCTGTGACTTAAAAGAGTGTTAGTTATTACAGTTGTTAGTGAGTTTGGGAACTTCTCATGAGAGTGGAAACTAGAGGAAGCAGCAAGGGTCAGAAAAAGACAAAACAAAACAATATCAACCATGCCAGGAGAACAAAAGTTGTTTCTCGGACGGTCTTGTGTGTCTTGGTAAATCTCCAGTTCTGGAAACTGTGGCCAAACAGTGCAGCTCTTCACTACCCCCTTGGGGTAAATCTGGACTCATCCTTGGTGAAGACTGATGTACGGCTGGAATGGGTGAACAAGGAGAAAAAAAAGTATGTGGTTTCTGCTCAAGATCTCAGTATTGATCTTTAAAATGATTTACTGAGAATAAATCAAGTTCCTTGCACACATGGTGATAGATCTTCCTTGTTACAGGAATGTCTTCATTGGTATCAACATTTGTTTTTTTGACTTTTTAATGCAAGATTCCAGGATTCCCAAATGATTCTTTCCACCCAGAGATTAAGAAAGGGATGGAATGATGCCAGGCTAACGTGACATTCATTACGTGAAAAAACTCAGTTCAGGTTCTATCAGATTATATATCAAATTATATCAGATTTACCCTCTTTAAATTAATGGCTATCAAAGTTTTTTCAACAGCAGCAAAACTCTTTTGCTGATATTCAGTGAAATCCTATAAATCATATGCATTGTGTAAATATATAAAACAGATAAAAGCAGAGGTTTCTTGGTGGCATTGGCCTGGTGTAGGTGTGGCCCACATTCTCAATGTCAAGACTCTAGAAATTCTTGAGGGTCCCAGTACTCTGGGACTGCACACAATACAGTTGGACACCATTTAATTAAATGAACGGTTCCCATATTTTTACCATGCAGGATCCCTTATTGTTGCTATTTTCTCCACAGATTCTAAAATTTCCTACTATGTCATCAAAAGTGAATTACCTATAGCTATCTCCTTTAATCTTTTCAAAAACCTTATTAGGTAGGTACAAATGTACCTATTTTACAAGCGAAGACAAAAATTAGGCAATTTGCCCAAAGTCACACAGAAATTGTGGAACTGAGTCATGAAACCAGATCTTCCTCATTCCAAAGGCTTGGGCCACTCTATTACCATATATCCTTACACAATTTCAACTCAGAGTAAAGGAACAACTTGTCTTGCTCAGATGGAAAGTCTTACCATGGGCATATATATAATTGATATCAGGATTTTTGAAATACTGAGAAGAGTTGATAACACCAATTAAAATTGTTGGAGATCCCAGTTTGACAATGATTTTTTCTATGGTAGCTGTGGGTTGTCCAAACAGTAAAGCTGCTTAGCTTTCAAAGGCAATGAGTAATAAAAGAATGCTTTCAAGTAAATAGTTAGGAATTCATTGTTAATTCTCATGCCATTTATGAGCTTAATCCTCCATTCTCATGAGTTCAGTTGGGAATACTCTTTCCCTTCTGGTCCTTCTAAATCTCTTATTTCATATAAAAGGAATATGAAATTCAGGGCTTTGGGTATTTCTGATGTAGGTGATAGTCCTGTGCAAAGCTCTACAGAGTCCCTTTTGGGCGATGTCAGTTTGGACATCTTGTTCTGCAGCTTTCAGATATAATATGACCATTTACTACACCGTTTACTTCATTCTCTTCCCCTACAGAGAGGTATTAATTAATGCCTTAGCTACAGAAGAGGCCAGACTGCCAAGCGAGTATGAAGTGTCAAGCCCAATATAGAAATAATTCTTAGGATAGTTTGTTCAGTGTTGAAGTGCGTGAGTCTAATATACTACAAACTGTATGCTCATTGCTTGTTGTATTTGTAAGGTTATTATTACTTCTTGGTGAGTTCTCGAGCCATCTCTCTGTGCCTCCCCAGAGCTGTTGTATTGTTATTGTTATTGTTGCTTGTTAGTTTACTTTTATACTTCTATTACCTTGATGCAAAAGCAGCCTGAGCAGGTGCTGATCCAAGTCCTCAAAGAGTTGCCAGCTCTGGTCTGTGGGGGCTGGGCAGTGGTAGAATCAAAGCATTCCTGCTCCCTTCTGGAAGGTCTTGTATAAAACCAGCTCTGCAGTTTGGGCAGATATAATATGGCAGGCAGGCCCTCTCCACTGAGCAACAGAGGCAGAAGGACCCACGTGTGCTGTCAGCCCTGAGGCCTGGGCCCTGCTGGCTGTCTCCTTTGTGTGGTTGGCCTACTGCGCCCACGAAGGCCTGCACCCTCCGATTTCTCATCATGTTTACAAGGTTTCCTCTGGTATTCTTTCAGGCAGCTCTATCCAACAAATCTAAAGCAAACCACTCAAGTACTTTAAATTATCTAGCAGCCACGTTAACAAAAATAAGAAATAGGTGGTAATAATTTTAATAATATACTTTATTTAACCCCATATGTCTAAAGATATTTTTCACATTATAATTAATACAAAAATGTGATTATTGAGATATTTTATATTCTCTTTCTTTGAAGCCTAGTGGATATTGCACACTTGCAGCCCATCTCACTTTGAATTAGCTGCATTTCTTTTTTTTTTTTAAAGATTTTATTTATTTATTTGAGAGAGAGAATGAGAGAGAGAGAGAGCATGAGAGGGGGAAGGTCAGAGGGAGAAGCAGACTCCCTGCCGAGCAGGGAGCCCGATGCGGGACTCGATCCCAGGACTCCAGGATCATGACCTGAGCCGAAGGCAGTCGCTTAACCAACTGAGCCACCCAGGTGCCCAAATTAGCTGCATTTCAAGTGCTCAGGAGACACATGTGGCTGGCCACTGAACGTGAGACACAGGTCAGGAGTCTTTATTCATTTGCCTTGAAATTCTTATTTTTTTAAAAATACCATTTCATGGAATGATAGTAAGACAGAAAGGAAAGCAGATAATACGACTCAAATCATTTGCCGTTTACTGAAAAAGGATCAACAGCAAAGCTTTTTTTTTTAAGTGTTCCAACCCATTTTTTTTAAAGTTTTTATTTAAATTTTAGTTAGTTAACATACAGTGTAATATTAGTTTCGGATGTACAATATAGTGATTCAACAATTCCATACATTGCCCAGTGCTCAGCACAAATGTGCTCCTTAATCCCCACCCACCTCCCCTCAACCACCAGTTTGTTTTCTATAGTTAGGAGTCCGTTTCTTGGTTTGTCTCTCTCTTTTTCTCTTTTTTTTACCCTTTGTTCATTTTATTTTTTTTAAGATTTTATTTATTTATTTGACAGAGAGACACAGCGAGAGAGAGAGCACAAGCACGAGGAATGGGAGAGGGAGAAGCAGGCTTCCCGCTGAACAGGGAGCTTGATGTGGGGCTCGATCACAGGACCCTCCTATGTGGGGCTTGATCCCAGCACCATGACTGCGCCGAAGGCAGACGCTTAACAACTGAGCCACCCCTGCGCCCCTCCCTTTGCTCCTTTTAAACAGCAACACTTCTAATCACTCCTGATATTCACACTGGCCCATATTCAATCTTGAGTTTATGCATAGAAATGTCCATATCTCTATGATTTTTATGTTTTTTCCACAAAAAATACTCCAGAATGTAGTTTCCTCAAGATAATATGAAATGACAGGATGCTTTTATTGCCAACTAATTTTCTTCTTACTGCTTTCAAGTACATGATAGAGCATATTGATTTATTTAATTTTATGTCAACCTCTCAATTGTCAGTCTTTAATATTTTGTCTAGCCTTGGAGGCATCATAGTAAATGTAATTGTACTTCAGTAAGTTGAGAAATCAATAAATATGATCTGCAAGATAGTACTGTCAGGTTTAATTGATGAGTTATTGCCTGGAATTTATAAAGCTTAATTCTGGGTTTTACAAGAAGTCATTATAAAAAATTAAAAATTTACCCATTTTATTATGTCTTTAAATTAGAAATGATCAAAATCTGCCTCTGAATCTCATTTAGGGATTTAATTTTGCATGAGACCATCCATTTGCAAGCTCTGCAGTGTTGCTGAAATTTCCCTTTTTCCTTTAATTTAACCCCACATGTCTAGGATCTGGAGCTCTGCATCTGCAAGTCACAATGGGGGGTCTTACATTATTCCCAAACAGGTGCTCTCTTTTAATATACTTGTGTATCCCCCTTATGTCCAGATCAAAGTTAAAAATGTCTTCTAAGTATTTTCATGATGCATGCAAAGGCCCAAGTGAGTGTGTTAGCACTGTGCCTGGGGCCATCCCCCACATGTCAGTGCTACTATAAGGGGACTCCCTCCCCCCCAAGATGGGACACTGCCCCAAGGCCATATTGCACTGAAGACACCTTCATAGACATGGGTGAAATTACTTCCCCTTTTGCCATGAGCCACTACCTCCCCCACCCCCGCAAAAGACACATGATGTGTAAAAATAATAGGGTACTGTTTTTAAAATTACAATGCTCCTTCCATTCCAAGAGTGGGGGCAGAATTAGTTTGGTAGGAGCTCACATTTTGGAGAGTTTGGGCACATGGCAAATGCTTTAGTGGAATTTTTGTTATGCGCAGTAATATCCATCCAGAACCTGGTGCAGAATGTGGAGCTTGGGATAAAGAAGAGTCAAGCTGTTTTGCATGATAATAGAAAGGGTTGTCTTGCTGGTGGTCAAGATGGCATTTTGGGGAGATGATTATTGTAGGTCAACTGGTTTATATTCTCTTGGCCAGAAGCCAATAAAAGACCGAGAGATTTGCTGGGGACTGGACTTGGCAAGAGAAGACACAGAGAGGTTCTCACAGCGTGATGACAAGCTGGGAGGGAGGGGCAATGATGGTGTCAGCAGATACCACAGGAGGTTCCAAAACAGGTGCTGCAAAATTAAGATCCTCATCAGGAACTTTGTAAGAAACCAGGAAAAAGGAAACAGATGCCCAAGAAGGGAAAACATTACAGTACATAGCATTTTGTTGCTTCTGGCTGCTTTAAAAAGATTTGGTGGATAAAACCTTTAAGATATGACATCAAAAGCACAAAGAAAAATGATGAAATTTTAAGCTTTCTGCTGCAAAGGACATTTTCCAAAAGGTGAAAACACAATCCACACAGTGGAAGAAAGTATTTGCAAATTCATCTATCTGGCACAATTCTAGTATTCACTTCAGAATCTGGGATTGTTATCCACCAGAATGTAGCCAAGAACAAGTGAACATACATTTGGAGGATGTATGGAACATCTTCCATACATTAAAGTGGGAGAATGCAAAAAATAAGATGAAGCCCTAATCTCTTAAGATGGTAGCCCTAATCTCACCTGGTGACCTGGGAGTCTGACAGGGCCACTCAACCTCAGCATCTTTGAGTCTCAAGGACCAAAGGACCTTTTCTTCTCTCAGGTCAGCTTCACCATCAGTCCCCCGGGCGGGAGACGTTTTGTTCAGAGGAAATATGCACCTGGTTATGTACATGAATCAAGTTATATCAAGTATTCTCTATATGTATTACATTGAGAAAGCTGTAAAGCAGTGATACTATTTAATATCATTTTAAAAGTGTTTTACTAGTGAAGATAAAATCGGAATATGCCCCCCCAAACCACTTTAAAAAACCATGAAAGACACATTATTAAGAGTTTTGTATCTCCTTTAAACCTCTATGAATTCCATATTGATGCATATATACATATGTGAATACTATATATGAATTGTAATCTTGGTTAAATTACATATGAAGCTTTATGTACTCCTTTTCCACTTCATATTATCCTGTCAACAGTCTCTAATGTCCCTGAAATTCACCAAAGGCTTGATTTTTAATAACTGCCTAATATTTCTTAATATGAATTTACCATGTTGATCTAATCATTTCCCTCTCATATAGTTTAGTCCAAATTTGTCGTCGTTATAAACAATTCAGAAATGTAGCCAATTCCAATCTTGGCTCGTTATTCTGACGCTGACGGCCAAAGCACCGTCTCAACACGTCCTGAGAAGCGGAGACAGGATGTGAGATTTCACAGCGTGGAAACATCATGGCTGCCACGATCACATCGATCCTGTCCCTCATCACCACTGGCGGATGCGGAAACAGAGATTCCGAGGGCTTAAGAAACGTCTCCGACGTCACACAGCTAGTCACCGGAAGAGCTGCGATCTGCACCCCAGGTGGCCTCATGCCAAATCCACACTTCTTTCTGTATGGTGTTGGTACTCGTTCTGACCTGTGCGATTTTACTTTGAACTGCAGAGGGATCCTGAGGATCATGAGAATGGTGAAGCAAGAGCTGCCTCAGAGCTGGATGGAGTCACCTGTTTTACCAGTGGTACAAAGCAGCCAGGTCTCTTTGCTCCTGCAAATGGAATCCGCTCCTCCTCTGGATCTTTGAAGGTCTTCCTTCTGTGGGTTGGCATTTTATTCCTGGTAACGCCCCCCACGCAGAGCACGCACGCGCAGGCGCATAGGTAAGAAAACCTCAGGGGCTTTGTCGTTCAAGTGTTAGCAGTGCCAGTCAACAGTCAGTTGTTGTCAGAGAGAAAAACAGAAGGCTAATGGTCTTCTGCTGTCCCTGTAGCCGTTGCTGCCACATGGTGTCACTGTTGAAACACAGGCCGGCCTGCCCCAGGGCGGTCTCCGTTGTCCTGGGACGGGCCATGGACCTCCCAACCCCAACATCCCCCTCCCATAACGCACCTGGTGCCCTGGGGTCTGATCCAATCCCGGGCTGCTCCACCTCAGCATCTCTGAGTCTTAAGGATCAAAGAAACCTTTTCTTCGCTCAGATCAGCTTCACCTTCAGTCCCCCGGGCGGGAGACGTTTTGTTCAGAGGAAATATGCACCTGGTCAAGTACATGAATCAAGTTATATCAAGGTTTCACTGTATGCATTTGTTGTATTCAGGTCATTGTGGTAGGTGAACACGACTATTCCCATGGAATGGCAGACCCACCTCTCAGCTTCTGCTTGGTAAGTTTCCCTGTAACCAATGGCAGAATATTAATCCCCTTTGTCCCAGAAATCATTTGGAAATGGTCACTGGTCTGTGCTCAAGAAGGGATGCCAGGGACTTTCCTATGTTGTCATCTCTCAGACCGCTCCCATTCTACTCTTCCTTCCCAATCTAGTATGAATATTTCTTTTCCCTTTCTCCTGGGCATCTTGGGGACTTTCTCTTTCCTCCTCATAGATCTATGCCTGCAAAACGTCTTTGTAGACAAGCTGAGAAGGTTTTTCTGGTCCCTTCCCCATTTATTTTTCATTCTTATTTTGTAACACAAGCCTGGGCTGCCTCCTTTGGATCTGGGATCCGTCTGGATTTACTTTGGATTTGGTATCTGATTTTCAGATTGTTTAGGCAAATACCACTACTTCCTTCACTTGATTTTGTTTGTCCTTCTGATCTTTTGGTTTTGACCCACCTGTCTCTGTTCACAGTGGGCAGATGGTTACTGCTTTAACAGAGCTAGTGTAACTAGTGACCTCCCTAGTTGATAATGCTTGGGCATGTGTAATGGTGTTTTACAGGAGGCATCGTAGTACAATGTTTGGATTCAAAACAGTTAAGGACTACTTCTACCACAGGAGCTTTAAGATCTCTAGCATCATCACAACATGGAGATTGTTTCTGCTGGACCAAAACAGGGCAGAGAAGAAACCCTTATTTTTGCCTTGAGTGTTCAGATATATAGAAGACATGCAAGCTTGCTCACAGGTAAGAACCACTGGTAACATTCACTGTGGCCAAAAAGAAAGAAGCAGACATCCCAGGGCAGGTCAAACTGGAGATGAGAAATACACTGAGGAGGATATAGACCTGTCCAGCCCAGAGCTTGTTACCTTAGTGTGCCATTACAAATTCATTGTGAGTAATTAGTATGCATAGTAAATTACATGCCATTCTCAACCGATCCTGTGACATCTTAGCAAAATGTTTCCTTCCTGCCAGAATGAAGACAACCTCATCACCCACTCTCAGGATCCGGTTGCCTCTGGGACTTCTCATGACCGGTTGCCCGCTCTTCTGTGTCTTCAATCCCTTGCTTTGTGTTGATCTCCTTCCCATCAGCTCTTAACACATCCCAGTCTCTTCCATTTTAAAAAGCTTTATATCACTTGCAGAATAATCTTTGCATTCTGAGAGTAGTGCCCTTTATCTGTAGTTAGACCACTGACCAGAGCCTATAAGAATGACCTTGTCCTGGTGTCTGCCAAAAAAACTGCTCATGACTTGAATGACCAATTGCAACATCAATAATTTGAAAATGTTTGAGGCTGTAATACACTGCTAGAGCCCACAGCCCATATGCCTCTAATCTTGTTTGCCTTGATTCCCTGCTTGCTTTGGTCACCCTCAGAAGTCCAAGCCTCTGCAGACATTCATTACCACCTGAAATCTTCTTTATGTTCTCTTTATACCCTTAATCTGTCCCAATCTGCAGCCTTCCCTTCCATTCCTGTCACTGCTCTGTGACTGGCCATCTCCCCTCCATCTTAGTCAGCTCAAGATGATATAATGAAGTACCATAGATTGAGTGTTTAAACAATAGACATTTATGTCTCACAGTTCTGGAGGCTGGGGAATCCAAGATCAAGGTGCTGATATATTCTGTTCCTAGTGAGAGTTTTCTTCCTGGCTTGTGGACAGCTGCCTTCTCACTGTGTCCTCACATAGAAGAGAGAATGAGCTCCAGTCCCTTCCTCCTCTTAGAAAGGTACCAATTCCATCTTGGGGGACCCCACTCTCATAGCCTCACCTAAACCTAATCACCCCCAAAGTTCCCACCTCCAAATACCATCTCATTGGGGATTAGGACTTCAACATGAATTTCGGAGGGACACGAACATTCCGTTCCTGGCCCCCCATCCCTAATTCATTCCTTCTCCCATAAAAAATACATTAATTCCATCCTAACATCTCCCCCCCACCAATCTTAACTTATTCCAGCGTTAACTCTAGAGTATAAAGTCCAAAGTCTAAATATTATCTAAATCAGAATGTGTGAGACCCAAGGTACAATTCATCCTGAGGCAAAGTTCTCTCCAGCTGTGAACCTGTGAAACCAGGTAAGTCATGTACTTCCCAAATACAATGGTAGGACACTCATGGGATAGACATTCCCATTTCAAAAAGGAGAAATAGGGAAGAAGGAAGGGGTGATGGGTCCTAAGCAAGTAAATATCATTAGATCTAAAGGCTCAAGATACTCTTTGTTTCAGTGCTCTGCTTTCTGGACCCAGTGGGCAGAGGTCCTCCTGCCTCTGTTGCTCTGCTGAGCAAGGGTCATATCCCCAAGGTTCCAGGTGATCGTCATCTTGCCAGTTGAAACTGAGGCAATGGCCCTCTTCTCTGAAACTGAGGAGGCAGCTCTGATGGTGTCTGAATTGCCTTTGGGGTCATTATTCCCTTGTCTTGAAGGGAATTCATTCATACTGGAATGGTCATGGATCTATAGGAGCTAAGAAATCTGACAGCCTTCTTCCAATTTGTTCCATATCCTTCTCCACCATCAAATCTTTTTTTTTTTTTTTTTTTTTTTTTTTTTTTTACCATTCTTTCAACTAGTGGCTTCTACCAGATGTCTAGCAGGTCACTGAGGAAATTGCTTCCCCTAGAGCCCTATATCGGAGGCACTGTTTTTCTCTCTCGTGCACCACATGCTTCTGAGCCACATGGTGGGGCAGGTGTTCTCTTAATTCTAATCACCACTTCTGGATCATTGGCCTCTTTTCCTTCCTTCCTGTCTTTCTTCCTCTCTCCCTTCCTTCCTTCCTTCCTTTCTTCTTTCCTTCCTTCCTTTCTCTCTCTCCCACTTTCTCCCTCTCTCATTCTCCCTGCAAAACTCCATGCTCACACTGTTAGATTCTACCATGGTATCCGAGTCCCAGCAAGGAAACAGCATACTCAAAGTAGGAGCATTCAAAGAAGGCTTTAAAAAGGGAGCATTCAGAAAAATACAAACAGGGTGTAGAGAAACCACGCAGAATAGTGGCAGGAACCTGGAGCTAAAAACAGAGGTCACCTCAAAGGAGGAAAGAAGGAGTTATTATCAAAACCCAGAATGGGAGACTTGTAGGATTGGCTGCCTTGAGCGATTGGTGACCTTCAGCCAAGGGACAGTCAGCCTGATCCAACCTGGGGAATAAATATTCAGGCCTCCCTGCCTCTAATCTCCTGAGAGGCTCTCCAGTGGTCGAACCAGAAACCAGAGGGCAAAGGATCCCCTTGAAGTATTGCATCTGGGAGTATCTGGGGCACAGAACAAGTGCAAGGTTGACCTGATGGGCTGATGGTCTCCAGCCAGTGTAATTGTTCTCCTCTCTCCCTCTTTGTTTTATACTGATCTCCTGGCCTCTCTCCTTCATTCACTGAGAGCTTCTTCACTAGAGCTTTCTGCTTCTTCCTGACTCATATCATCCTTCCCAGTGACTTGGACATCCTGGGACATATCCCATCGGGCATGCTGGCCTCTCAGTTCCTTGACCAATATTTCTCCAATCATCCTTTCCTTCCCTCCCCTGCCAACCTTCCACTCCCACAGTCCAACTGGGAACTTGTCATTGGGAGAAACTGTACTGACATTGAAATCCTCAATTTATCCCAATTCTGCAACCACCTCCCTTCCTAACAGCTCATGGACTCAAATAATCTTACTGTAAAAATTCTTATCAATTAATTATCTCCAGTTAATCTACCCCAATACTTTCTGACTATCTAACACCCCCTTCCTGTTTTCACGGTCTTCCTTGTGCAACTCAGAGCCCATGGCTTATCATTATTATTCCTCTCTTGCAATCTCCTTAACCTTCTTTTTGCTCCTTGTGTCATTTTTGCCTGGTAAAATCCCAGTCTGTGATGACTCAACCATCCAGCCACAACTTCTGTGCTTACATACAGACAGATGCTCATTGCAGGAGGAAAGAGATGCAGTCAGGCCAACTGGTTTCCTTTTAAAGAAATCATACAAAATTCCAAGGGGACACTTGACTCTGACAGACAACTAACCTGGACTTGTCTTATAAAGCTTTCTCACGTTTTGAGTTAACTGTTTTGTTCCTTTTCTTTTCTCCATAAATTTCTCATTCCCCCTTTTTATACTTTCATCCCCACTCTTAACTTGGATTCATATTTCCCTTAAACATCGAAATCATTAGCTAGAAATTTCTCCATCTTTTCACTTCCAAGTCCAGAAACACTCCGATCCTTCATCTGGGCTCTGCCTCCCATTGCTTTTAGCTCTCTCATATGTTTTTTTTTTAATATATATATTTTAGATTTATTTGTTTATTTTAGGGGGGAGAGAGAGAGCAAGCAAGCAGGTAGAGGGCAGAGGGGGGAGAGAGAGAGAGAGAGAGAGAGAGAGAGAGAATCCTTAAGCAGACTCCAGGCTGAGCACGAAGCCCCAAGTGGGGCTTGATCCCAGAACCCTGAGATCATGTCCTGAGCCTAAATCAAGAGTTGTCCACTCAATCGAATGAGCCACCCAGGCGCCCCTCTCTCATATCCTTTGATTCTTGGATTCTCATACTCACCCTCCAGCTTTGTTTGTTTCTTTCTCTTTGAAGTGGACCATCCCACAGGAATATTACCCTCTGAGGGTACTAGAGTCACGCTTCTGACTTTCCCTTTCCTCCCACTCTCACTTATTTCTCTACCTCCTTTCCTTTATTTTGGCTCCCTACGGGCCACTCTATCATTTTCTTCTCCCTAATTGGCAGCTTTTCCTCACGCTCCTTCCCTGGAATCTCCTGCAAGGAAGTGAGGCTATAAAAGCCAGAAGAGTAGTTACTTTTGGAGGGAGAGAGCTGTGATTGGTATCAGACACACTGGGGGCTACTGGGAGCTGCTAGGGTTCTTTTTCTTGATCTGTGGAGTACAAGAGTCTGTACTTCATAATAATTCACAAAGCTATGCCAATTAAGTAACATTAAAAACTTATTCATACAAAGTTACTCATTATTTTCTCTTTTTATCCTTTTAATGTCTGCAAGATCTGTGGTGATAGCCCTTTCTTCATTTCTTTTTTTTTTTTTTTTAAGATTTTATTTATTTATTTGACAGAGAGATAGCGAGAGCAGGAACACAAGCAGGGGGAGTGGGAGAGGGAGAAGCAGGCTTCCCGCCGAGCAGGGAGCCCGATGCGGGGCTCAATCCCAGGACCCTGGGATCATGACCTGAGCCGAAGGCAGACGCTTAACGACTGAGCCACCCAGGCGCCCTGCCCTTTCTTCATTTCTAACATTGTATGGGTGCATGGGTGTGTGTGTGCTTCTCCTTTTATTTTGGGGGATCAGAGTTTATCAGGTTTGTCAGTTTTTCAAAGCTTTGTTGATCTTTTTTAGTTTACAATTATTTTTCTTAGTTTATTTTTTATATTCCATCTTACTGATTTCATTTCATAGCCCCCCAGGTTATCTGGGCAATTTGCTATTCTTTTACTGAATTTCTGTGATTGACTCTTAGCTCATTAAAATTTCAGCCTTTCTTCTTTTCCAATATAAACATTTTAGGTTATAAATTTCCTTCCATTTTTCATTACCATTAGTTGAATATATATTTTTTAAAGATGTATTTCTTTTATTTTTTAATTTTTTAAAAGATTTTATTTATTTATTTGACAGAAAGAGACAGCGAGAGAGGGAACACAAGCAGGGAGAGTGGGAGAGGGAGAAGCAGACGTCCTCCTGAGCAGGGAGCCCGATGCGGGCTCGATCCCCTGGAATCATGACCTGAGACGAAGGCAGATGCTTAATGACTGAGCCACCCAGGCACCCGATGTATTCATTTTAGAAAGAGAGTGTGTGCGCGGAGGGAGAGGGGAGGGGCAGAGAAGGAGTGAGAGAATTTTGAGCAGATATCCTACTGAACTGAGTGTGGAGCCAGAGGTGAGGCTCCATCCCACACCCCGAGATCATGATCTGAGCCAAAATCAAGAGTCCCACATTCAACCAACTGAGCCACCCAGGTGCCCCACTAGTTGAATATTTTAAATTTCCATTGCAATGTCTTCTTTCACCGTGGGTCACTTAAATGTGTATTTGTGAATTCTAATATATGTGGATTATACTTATTTTTTGTGATTTATTTCTTGATTAATTACACTGTGATTAGAGAACATCCTCTGTACTATTTTATATCTTTGAAATTTGTTAAGACTTTCTTTGTGCCTTGGCATATGGCCAAATTTTATAAAGGTTTCAAACTTGCTTGAAAAAAAGATACAGTCATCATTGCTGGGTGCAGGGTTATATATTTATAGATCTGTCTCCATTAGTTAATATTAACTATGCTGTTTAAATCTTATATATGCTTATTGATATTTTGTCTGTTTTGTTGCGAGTGTTAAAATCTCCCATTATGATTGTGTTTCTCACTTTTCCTTGTATATGTGTATATTTTTAATTTAATTCTGTGTATTTAATTTAATTAATTTATTATTGCAATTTTTAAAATATATGTGTATATTTTTAAAAATTTCTGGAGCCACAATAATATGTATACACAAATATAAAATTTGTTTTATGTTTCTGATAAATTATACCTTTTATCATTATGAAAAAACTTTCTTTTGTTTAATGTCTGCATGGTACATCTTTCTTATTATTATTGCTTTTTTTCTCTGAGTTCTTACGTTGCATGTCTCTTATGAATCACTTAAAGTTGTTATCATTGTTTTTGTTTTTTTATCCAATCTGGAAGTCTTTGTCTCTATCTGAATCTTTTCATCCACTTACACTTAATATAATTAGTAATATATTTGGGTTAAAATTCTCCCTTATTATGTATATTCTATTTGTTGAACCTATTTTATGTGTCTTTTGTTTTTTCCTTTTTACCTCTTTTTGGATTGATAATTTTTATGATCATATTTTTTCATTATTTGAAGTTATACACTATTTTTCTTAATTATTCCTCTGGAATTTATAGTATGCATTCTTAACTTATTAAAGTCTAATGTTAGTTGACATTTTTCCTTTCCTCCCAGGAAACATAAGAATGTGAGAAGACATTTTCTCCATGTATCCCCTACCTGCTCAAAACTATCGTCATTATGTATTTTATTTCTCTTTGTATAGAAAATAAATCCCGTAAGACATTATTGTTACTTGTTTTAGAGTATTTATTTAGATTAAGTCTTTTGCTTATCACTTTATTTACTCTTCATTTCCTCTAGCGTCTCTGAGCTTCCATTATATGAGCATTTTATTTCTTCCTGGAGAGTGCTATTTGTTGCTTTCTTTAATTTACAACATTCTCTATGATTCTTAGCCATATATTTGTCTGTCTGTGTAATGTGCTGCGTAGATATTTCTTTCCAGTTCAAAGTCTGAAGTCTGGCTTGATCTGCTCTTAAACCTGTATCTCTAGTTCTTAATTTCCATTGACTGTTTTAATTATAGAATCAGCATACTTTTATTTCTAGTTCTTACGTCATTTCATGTTTTTTCAGTTCCCTGATAAAATTTGCAAGCTTGGCTTTTATCTCTTTTAGTAATAGTAAGTATATATCTTTGACTTGTTAGGTTTTAATGATAGATTCTAACATTTTCCACCAAAACCTAGCTCTGCTTCCTGCCTGAGGATTATACTTATGTATCACGTGTGACCATGGGAGCAAAAGTGATGTGTGTCACGTTTAGGCAGAAGTTTTTAGAGTCAGTACATGCTTCACATGCTCTTCTTCCCTTTTGCTGTGGTTATTGGTGATGTTTCAGAAAGTGTCTCTTCTTATCAGCCTGCAACCCAGAGTGAGGACAATAATGATGGGGATCAGTGCCACCATCCTATCTGTGATGGACATAAAAATGTGGCACAGAAATAAACATTTGTTGTTTGAAGGCACTGAAACTCTAGGGTTGTTTACTCCTGCAGTGTAATCAGATCCATCTGATTGCAACAGAAATTAGAATCAGGACTGGAGTGCTATTTTAATGAACAACCTTAAACATGTGGCTTTGGTTTATAGGCTAGGCATTAGTTTGCAAGGAAACTGGTAATGGAGGTTAGAAGCATGGTAATCCATGTTACGTAGTGGCAAATTACTTAGTAAAATGGTTGCCTGTGTTAACTTAGAAGGCAAAATGTATGGCTAATAAACCTGTAGCTTTGTGGGAAAACAAACTTTTAGGAGCATGCATTGCTGCTCTTGACTGCATTTGGAAGTTTATCACAAGAAAGAGACAAGATCAGAACAATATTGACCGATTTGCAAGCAAGAATGAAAAAGAATAGAGATCGTCTACGTATTCAGGGACCTGTAGGTTGACAAGAGAAATACATCCCAAACTGAAGCATCACGAGATAAAATGGAGAAATTCTTGGAATGTCAAAGGCTAATGAAGACTCAGTCTTAAGGTAAGGATCAAATAAAGAGCATGTTTATCACACTGGTTGTTAATATTTCGGAAGAGATTAACATTCTCCCAGTAAATACTTTCAGTTGGACAAAATGGCTCAAGAAGAGGAGACTGTGTGTGGCTTTCCCACTGATGCCTTATGAACAGAGGTAGCTGTTCTTACGCTGGCTATGGGGCATGGAACAAGAAAACTGATCGGAAAAAAAAAGATGACAAGATGCCTAAGTTCTTGAGGGAATTATACAACACAAAGAGGCACCAACTTGGACAGAAAGAGACTATGATGGATACTTAATAAGCCACTTAGACACCTGCTGTTTATTCATAATTTGAAACCTAATCCCCAATGTGATGGCATTTGGAGGTGGGGCCTTTGGAAGGTGATTAGGTCATAAGGACTGAGATCTCATGAATGAGATCCATGACCTTATAAAAGAGACCCGAGAGAGATCCCTTCCCCCTTCTGCCTTGCGAAGACACAGGAAAAAGACAGCTGTCTATGAATAAGGAAGAGGACCCTCACCAGACACTGAATCTGGCAGCACCTTGATCTTGGAGTTCCCAGTCTCCAAGGGAGACTCTCTCTCATTTATTGTGAGAAATAAATTTCTGTTTATAGGCCACCCAGTCTATGGTGTTCTGTTGCAGCAGCTTGAACAGCCCGAAACAACACCCATACTTCCACCAGAGAGAAGGGGGCTGAGAAGCTGGGCTCTCAAGGAAGGCATATTCTTTTTTTTTTTTTTTTAAAGATTTTATTTATTTATTTGAGAGAGAGAATGAGAGAGAGCAAGCACATGAGAGGGGGGAGGGTCAGAGGGAGAAGCAGACCCCCCTGCTGAGCAGGGAGCCCGATGCGGGACTCGATCCCAGGACTCCAGGATCATGACCTGAGCCGAAGGCAGTCGCTTAACCAACTGAGCCATCCAGGCGCCCCAGGAAGGCATATTCTTCAATGCTCTCTCAAGTTGTGGCCAAGGACGGTAATAGAAAAAGGGGGGCCCTCTGCTGAGTGGAGCCAAGGGGTGTGGAGGACAGTGGGCTGGGATGTACCACCAGAGAGCATAGCATATGCCACCCCTAGCAGTTGAGGTCCTCATGGCTTCTGCTCAGCAAGATTTTGAATTTGCTATTACTAGTGACTTCTCTCTCTCTTTCTCTCTGTGTTTCTCAATTCCTCTCTCTTTTTTTCCTCTTTCAGTAAAAGCAAGTGTACCAGTATTATCCTTTCCCACTATCTTTTGGGAGCGTGAGAAGCAGATACTTTGTCTCTTTAGTTCCTGAGTCTCCAGATCAAGAAAAGCCACATCTAGATCTGATGTAAAAACTATTGTGTATCGCTCAGAGATCCTGGCTTTGAGCAGTGATTGGATGGAAGTTTTGGATGTCTCCCTTGGAGAGGGGTTGAGTGTACTCAGCCAGAAGAAAGGAGAGGAAAACAGGTATTTGGTGTTGGGCAGGGCAAACCTGAAACATTGTGTTACTAATGACCATTCTCTGGTTTCCAGTCTTGTGGGAGGATTATACTTGGCTGCATTATCAAACCCAGGTGGGGTCATAAGAATTACAATAGGCCATGTGAGCGGAAGTGATGTGTCTTCTTTCTAAGAGGAAGCTTCTAAAACTAGTATATGCTTTTCCATGCTCTTTCTTTTCCTGCCACAGTTACTGGAAGTATTCCAGATAGAAACTACCCTGCCATACTAGGCAAGTTTTCAGGGTCCAGTACTGCACTGGGGATTTAATGTACAGTATCCTGTGTATCACTGCAGCTTGTGAGGACTGGGAATGCCATTGGTTTTGGTCTGGACAGTGGTCCTGGCAGGTCCCACATGGAGGCAGCCATTAGGCAGAATGAGGGAGAATGGAGAGGGGAGAGAAACAAAAATCTAAACAAAAATCTTCCTGCTCACCTTCTAAAAGCTTAAATTCCAACACACATTTGAATCGTATGCTAAGAATAACGACTAACAAAATCAACAGTCAGAATGTGGATTTAACCCACATGACATTTACTTCATAGGACAATCTGACAGAGACTTTAATGTGAGTATGCTTAAGATGCTTAAATAGAGAAATAAAAACACAGCTTACATGAAGCACGCACAAGAAATCATGAGCCAAACACATAAAGTAAGAAAGGATCAATATTTTCCATATTAGAATTTCCAGGAAAAGAGAAGGAGAAGATGGTAAAGAATAAATATCTGAAGAGATAAAGAACTTTGTAATTGAGGAAGAGCATACACTGCATAAAATAGCCTCAATAGAGATAAACCTACCCATAAATGCATCACAGAGAAACTGCAGATCATCAGACAAAGAGAAAAATCTTAAAGAGTTATCAGAGAGTGAAAATTAGCCATGTTCCAAGTCCTATGGAAGTCTCAACACACTGTATTCTCAGAGCACATTACTTTTAAGTGAGAATAATGATAAAAGGAAATAGTACAGGGACCAATGACAGAAAGATAATAAAAAAGATAGAAATTTTAATAGATGAACAATTAAAAGTCAGAGTTTATAGATTATTAGAATAAATGAATAGCAAATAAATGAATAGCTTAAAATAAAAATACACTTTATGATGTTTTCCCCTAAGAGCCTAGTTTTTAAACATACAAATACAACATTGCAGAGGGCAAAGGGTTAATGAAGCACTTTGCTCATGACTTGCTGGTGAACTTGCTCATTTTCCATAATTCCAATGTGGATGGAGGTGGTGGAGAGGAGGAAAGAGAAATGGTGTGTCGGCCTTGGAAAAACTATTTAAAAGCCAAACCTGATAGGATTCTACTCAGCCCCATTTTGTGGAAATGGTCCAAACCTGTCCCACATTCTTACTTCCCTGAAGCCATTGATTTCAAAAACCCACAAAATCCCTTCTGCAGGCAGCACTGATCTCTTTGTTACTTTTCAGAGGTGACAAAAATGGTCAATTTAAGAAAAATTAAACTCAAATAGTTTTGTGTATGTGTGTGTTCATGCAAGTTACATGTTGGAGAGAGAGAGAGGGAGAGAGAGAGAGAGACGATTAACTGAGATGGCTGGAATTTTTAAACATTCATTGGTCAGTCTCACGTAGACAAAACCAAAATGTTTTAGCGATGCGAATTTTCTCACACGTCTAGAGGCTGGCCAAATTTCTAAAGAATTGGCTGTTTAAATGCTGGAGATAAAATAGGCAGGCATGCGCAAATATTTTGTAAATAAATAGAACTATTAATCCTCAAATACATTAGATACAGACCAGTGGTCCAGTCTGCTTCAGGTCGACTGCCATTCAATGCTGAGTTTTGTATGTTTTATTTATTTATTTTTTAAAAGATTTTATTTATTTATTTTGACAGAGAGAGAGAGACAGTGAGAGAGGGAACACAAGCAGGGGGTAATGGAAGAGGGAGAAGCAGACTCCCTGCTGAGCAGGGAGCCCCATGCGGGGCTCGATCCCAGGACCCCGGGATCATGACCTGAGCCGAAGGCAGACGCTTAACGACTGAGCCACCCAGGCGCCCCAGTTTTGTATGTTTTAGATACATATTCTTCCTGTGCAGAAATCAACACATAACAAGTGGGAGAGATGGGGTGCTTGAGAATAGACTCTGTTGCAAAGTTTTCAATACATCCAGTTGATTAGCACTCAGATTTTAAGGAACAACAAAATAACTTATTTAGAATATCATCAGACACATTATCCTCTGGGCTAACCAATTAGAAAAAGGTGGAAAATGACCCCAATCTAAATTTCAAACTTTGTACTGTATTCAAAAGTTAACCATTCCTTCTGAATCTGAGTCTATCTTCTTTGATCAGTCTTGCGTGCCTCAACATTCTTTTCTTCAGAGAAGAAATCTCCTTGGTCTCATGGGACCTTCTCGTCGGTCTCCTCGGTCTTCACATGTCCTAGGCGGGAAGGCCAAGAATCCAGAGCTCTGTGCGAATCAGAAAAAAATTAGAAAAAGGCACTCCTTTCAGGCTGAAGATCAGAAAAAAGCATACTGTCTGGGCTGGCCAATGAGAAAAAGCCAGCCCCTGGGGTGAGCCAATGGGAAGAAGATGCAGGTTGATGCCTGGGGCACTGGCTCGACCAATGGAACACGGCTTGCATTTTATTTATTTATTTTTAAAATTTTCTTTTCTTGGGCGCCTGGGTGGCTCAGTTGGTTAAGCGACTGCCTTCGGCTCAGGTCATGATCCTGGAGTCCCGGGATCGAGTCCCTCATCGGGCTCCCTGCTTGGCTGGGAGTCTGCTTCTCCCTCTGACCCTCCTCCCTCTCATGCTCTCTGTCTCTCATTCTCTCTCAAATAAATAAAATTTTCTTTTCTTTTAAAGATTTTATTTATTTATTTGACAGAGAGGGCGAGAGAGCACAAGCAGGGGGAACGTTAGAGGGAGAGGGAGAAGCAGGCCCCCCGCCAAGCAGGGAGCCCAATGCAGGGCTCGATCCTAGCACGCTGGGATGGTGACCTGAGCCGAAGGCAGACGCTTAACCATTTGAGCCACCCAGGCGCCCCACGACTTGCATTTTAGTCCAGACTCACGCTCCCTTGTTTAGTAGCCTTTGAAGTTTCAGTGTTCAAGAAATACATAGTCACGTTTTTCTGTAACTAGTGGTGTTTTTTCCCAAAGTGTAGGAAATAAAACTAAAATATTGTTGATATTTGTTTTCCCCCAATGTAATTTTTTCTCCCAAATTCAACTTGAGATTTTGGTGCCTGCCTGCTGCTGCTGATGATCATACCATAACCTAATAAAGATGGTGTAAGTATTATGTTTAGTAACCTAAGTTTGCTGTAACAGTATGCCACGTGGCTCTGCATTGTGCATCAAGACTTCCACCTTCTGCTACTTGAACATATCTGAAAATCTTATGTTAAAATACTGCCTTAATGGAATAATATCATACTCAGTTTACTAACGGAGCTTTAAAACAAACACATCCAGGGGCGCCTGGGTGGCTCAGTCCTTAAGCGACTGCCTTCCGCTCAGGTCATGATCCCAGTGTCCTGGGATCCAGCCCCACATCGGGGTCCCTGCTCAGCGGGAAGCCTGCTTCTCCCTCTCCCTCTGCCTGCCTCTCTACCTGCTTGTTCTCTCTCTATCTCTCTGTCAAATAAATGAATAAAATCTTTAAAAAAACAAAACAAAACAAACACATCCAAAAACTTGGAAATGGCTACATAACATATGTGCTTATTTAAAAAGTTAAAATAAAATTTAAAAATATCCTAATGTGTATCAGAGCTAGAGCAATATCTATTGATTGAAGGAAAGTGGTTGATATTGAGGTTAAAATATGATTTTTGTATATTTTTATTTCAGTTTTATCCAAGGTATAAATTCCTTAAATAAAACCTAAAATATTGGCCTGGATATGCTTGATTAATTACTTGTGTATTGTTTATTGCCATGTTTCTCTTAAAAAAACAAAGTTAATGCTAAGAGACAATTATCTTGAACCGTTATGCATATGTGTATATATTATATTATTTATGTCATTCAGACAAGTAATAAAGTATAAGTGCATTATTGTCCAGAAGCCAAAACTAAATTAAACCAAATTAATGTTCAAACACAGTATTTTAAACATTTTTCACACCTGCACGGACAGCAATTCAATTATGTGTACTTAAATCTACAGTATTATAAATGTTCATGAAAATGTCTGTTGATGTGAACAAAGAAATGGGACATTTTTCTCATAGCGTAATCCTTAGAATCTACATTTTTGTGGAAGTCACATGTTCAGGATACAACTAATCAAACATGTACACATCGAGATTATTAGGGTGCTCTATTAAGCAAGTTAAGTAGCTTCAATTTTTGACCTCTAGAAATTTATGGCCCAACAAACTTGTGCTATTTATTTTAGGCAGTGTAAATCCCCTGAGTTGGCATTTTTCTTCATTTACTTTGTAATCTAAGTGTTAGTATATATGACACATTTTTTTGAATTGCAATTTTTACATTGATTTTGATAAATTGTTTTACGAAAGACACATTTTAACTTAATGACAGGAAAATTTGGTTTACAGGTAAAATAATCCCATGCATTTTCTTCTAGAAGAATTGAATTTGATTTTGTGGACCTTTTTTTTGGAGGAAATATAAGAAATAAGCCCAACGAAGTCATTTTCATTCAGTTCAGAGTGGCCTATGGAAGCCCATGTTTGGTAGGGCACTCAGTTAATACTTATAGGAAGAAATGATATCTCTGTTCATATAATTTATATTTTTAATGATGTGTAATAAAGGATCCTGGATCGAAGTTCTCATTGTCATACCAGATATTTAAATATCATATAAACTATTACGAACTCAATGAAAATTCTTTATCAACAGGTACCAGTTACCGGTAATGGTTTGGAACATAGGCAGAGAAAATACAGTGTCTCCATCTGGAATAAATCAGGAAAACTGAAGACTTTTGATGTATTCTGATTTCAAAGTGTTTTAATATGGGAATTGGAGATTTAGGACTGTTGGAAAAGCTAGGAATGAAACTCAGGTCAACTATTATCCATTATTTCAGCCCGATGCACTGAAAGTGGACACTCTCAAGAGTTGACGGGGATGCTGCCATGATTCTTAGGATAGCTATGGTTCTCAAGGAGCCACCAAGAAACCACTGTGAATCTTGCACTGCCCGGCAATTGCCTTCAGAGAATTGGCCTTTTCTTTTCTGCTTCCAAATCTCATTTTGAGGGTCTCTCATTGGAAAGAGCTAAACTGGAGCCACATAGAAAAGGTATTTTCAGAAGTGAGTTCCTGGCTTCTCCAAGCAAGCTTGGATTGGGCAATTGACGGTTGCTGAGCTGACCATAGGCAGTTCATCGTGCATATGGATGTACCTCTGCTCTTTAGGCATGTATTTGATAATGTTAATTCATGTTCTCCAGTTATACAAATTTTAGAAAGTGAACTATTGTCCGTGATAAATAACATTCTGAATTTTTGAATATATAAATCTCTTCCCAAATTGAGAAAGTTGAGTGGACAAATTTTCCTGTAAATTAAAAATGATATATCCAAAATTGTCTTATTCAAGAGTTCTAGAGATAAGGAACAGGATCCTATTTACAGAAAATGTAGTTTTCCTTGAGAACACTTCAAATCATAAATGACAATGGTTTCCAACTGGGGCATACTTCCCTAGAATAAGCATAAAAAATTTTGGGGTTAATGAGGAGAAAGTAAAGTGTAGTTGAAGTAGTCCATAAAGAAGTTGCCATTGCTTTGATTTGGTTTTAGTAAAGATATTTAATTCATATTGAAAGAAGATTTAATGTTTTTAAGTAGGAAGCATGGTTGTAAGGGTATAAAGACGTTGATATGATAGACTATCTGCAGAACCCCTCCGATTACAGTGTCCTGCTTGTATAATGTCAATTCCCACCTGCCTCAGAGGATACAAAGGTCCCTGGATGCTCACTGAGGCTGTATAGAAAATTGGGGCTTTACTGCCAGGCATATCTAATCCATATGGGCTGAGATAAAGTTCCTTTAGGTGAGAATGAAGCTTTGTGGCATTTTGCCAAGCGAAGCTCATATTTCTGAGAACTCAGGGGAATTCACCTGCATTTGCCTGTGTCTCTTGGCAGGTTCCTCACTGTTTTTGGATCATACTCTCTGAACATAATAGGAACAAAGATGGGGATTTTTCTCTTGTATTATTTTCTAGTATTTGGGGGTCTTATGAGGTAGTAATTAATCCTGCAGGTTTTCTCCACTTCTGAGTTCAGATTCACTTTAGGAATGTGGCCACACAAGTTAGAAAGATAGAAATAAATGTTAGTTTTATTACTGATGAGGTTGTTTGGGAGAATGAAACTTAACCTTTGGGCAATAACTGGTCTCACCAAATATTATCTCTCCATCTGGAAACTTCGATGACCACTCAAGGAAGAGTTTGCTTCTAGAGAGTAAGCACATTTGCCCAGAACCCCTGCTTTCTCTCTTTAACCCTGTATTGGTTTGAGTTTTTACAGAGGATGTGGTATAAGTAGTTTATTTGGGAGAGAATAGAGCAGATGAGTGAGGAATGGATACGGGGAAGGGGAGAGGGCCAGTAGTATGTTGATAAACCCACAATCCCAGTGGGAGATTGTCTTAATCCCACATCCCATTTTGCATCCCTCTGGGAAAGGATGCAAAACACATGCCTCATCATTATCCCTCCCAAGAGGTAAGGGAGCTGGGTGTTTCATCATGGAGACATTCTCCCAGGGAGTGTTAATTCCCAGGCTTTTACTATGAGTACCAGGACAGAGGGGCCTTCCATGGTTGGAAAAAAAAAATCCCTCAGGTACAGAGATGGAGATACTGGAAGCTGGAAATCAACTAGAACACACTGATATGGCCAAAGGAAATCGATCTATATGGGACACTGACAATGTTTTCTCCAAGCCCCCTGAGGAGTACAGAGAGAGAGCAGTCTCCAGACCTACTTCTAGAAGACAGGCTGTGGGCTCTGAGGCTGACCCAGTGTTTCCCACAGAGAAGAGCTGAAGGACAGGAGTCTGAAAACTTTTTGCAGGCAGACAAATCTAAAGAAAGAGAGAGAAGAAGGGGCTGGGCCACTTAAGTCATTCCTTCATCATTAAGAAATTGGGAGGGGACAGAGAGAAGGACTGGAGTTGCCCTTCCAGACTGTTCCCTCTAGGAGAGAGGAGTAGAGGTTTTGACACCATGAGTCAATGTGGGCACATGGAGAGAGGGGGAAAATGGTACTAATGAGTGGTACAGTGATGCGGAATTTAGAATTATCCCTTAAAAAGTGATGATAATCGTTAACAGCAACAATAGAGAAGGAATAAGTGTGCAAACAACAAAAGGCACCATCTTTTTGAAAAAGGCTTACAAGGTAAATATAGACATGGAGGTCCTCGTGTACACACTGGTCTTCTTTTTCTCTTTCTGACCTCCTCTTTCTTCCAATCACTATGCCCTCTGTCTTTCTTCTCCTTTCAGTGATCAAAGCTTTACTGTTATGGTCATAAGCTCCAAACTGTCATAGGTTACATCTGATGGGCAGGGAGCAGGGCAGAGAAGGAGACAAAGGAAGTAAGATCTGACAATGGAATGTTTGCACCGGAGGTGAGGATAAGCAGGAGAGTTTATAAAAGGCAGCTAAGAGATCAGTAGCTGCTTTAGTGAATGGAAAGGGGAGTCACAGGCTGTGAATAAAGCCATAGGTTATAAGTGATGTCCTTGTGTTCTTTAACATAAGTAACCCAAATATAAGTGTGTTATTAATTGCAGACCAGTCCCTAAGATAGTAGAGAGAATAAGCTACTGTGATAAATTCATACAGAATACAGTGGCTCAAACAAAATAAAAGTTTCTTTCTCTGTCACCTCAAGTGCAGAGGTAAGTGGGCAGTCAGGGACAGGCTGGCTGCTCTGACCGAGTTTCTTCTATCCAGTAATTCATTCCTGGGCTGTGTACCTGTCTGTCCTGTTAAAGCTGCTCACACCATTGCTTTCGGCTCATAGAAAAGACAAAAGGGAGAAGTGAAGACAAGCAACGTCCTTTGAAGAATGTGACCAGGAAGTCTTCTTCTGCTCACATCTCACTGGCCAGAACCCAGTCACATGACCACAACTTCACTGTGACGGAGGTTGGGCATTCTCTTCACTACCTGGGTACCCATGTGTCCTTCCAAAACTGTGGTGGGGAGTGGGATTTTATTATTAAAAGAAAGAATGATATAGAAAAGTAACTCCTGGGAATAATTAGAAAAAGCATGCTAAGACAGTACAACGACTTTTGATTCCTAATCTCATGAAAGTTCATATATTCTATATTAAAATAAAATGTATACTTTATTGTGTTCTGAAATTCTAGTCATTATACTTATCTTTAGGTTAGTTAACTATGATGTGCTGTAGATATTTTTAATTTTTAGACGACCTTGATTGTGAGTAATGGGTTTATTTTACCTCAGCCTAATGAAAACAGGCTTTCCTACCTATATATGCTACAAATTTTACTGTTAATTCTTACAGTTATGATGAGGCTTTCCTCATTTTAGCTTTACTTACATGTATTCTAAAGCTTTCATTTTTTTCTAATAGTTTTAATTTTTGTCATCTAATAGTGATTTGTAACATGGCAAAGCATAAGTAACAATTTTGATGTCTTCCAAAACACAACTTAAATAATGGTCTGAACTCAGGTCAATGAAAGTATCTTCAGATCATCCCTAAACTGGAGGCGCCCAGAAACCTATGTTGATTCTTGGACTACTCTTGGTCTTCTTCATTGTGTAACTGGAGAGCTGGTTTAATTTTATAGGTTAGCATGCAACATGGAGTCCTGTACAGTTACTTTCACAGGGGGGCCAATCCTCAATAAATAATGGTTGAATAATTGAATTGAGTGACTGAGAGGTCATCAGAAATTGCAAGTCCTTTGGAACCAGGGTTAGGCCATCTTTTCCAGACAAAAATATTTGGTATTTTTTGTTTGTTTGTTTAATAATGTTAACAATAGCCTATGTAACATAAGTAAATAATGTATCAATAAATATAGAAAAGAACTATAGAAATCTCATACATTATACTAAAAGATTTATCTTTCCTTTAAATAGCATAAAAGATGAGAAGCAACTAACACAGTGCCTGGAATAATAGATTCTCAACAAATAGTAGTCACAGTTAATGACCTTTTGTGTTGTTCCTTAGGTGATAGGACAAAGATGTAATAATTTCCACCAATATATAGCAAAACAAACCATAGCTTTCTGGCAGTAAATCTTTATTTGAGGAGGGATCAAATTCATGGTCACAATGTAAAGAAGAGAGTCCAATTTGGAAATGCAAGAAAAACCAGTATGAGAGGTGTTCTTTTTACACAAGCTTAGCATGTAAAAAGTTTCAATAATTACAGAACATCTCCCCAGCTTTTACTCTACTTATGAAATACCTCAGGGAACTCAACAAGCTTTTATAGAACCTTAGAGCTATGTGAATTCAGAAGAACTTGATGGGAGAATATTTTTGATTCAACTGTTTCTCTGGCATCTGTCCATATTGGGATATTCTGGAACCCACGACAGGACACCAGAATGTTATAGAAGCAGCATACGGTATTCGTCCCTGATGATTAATATAAAAAATGCTTTCCTAATTATTTGGCAATGCTATCCCTTTTTTCCTCTTCCAAAAAGGAATTCTGTTCATTTTTTTCCAGACTGCATCTCCTAAGTCATTTGGCATTAATTTTATAGACTCTTAGTATTCCCTCTTTCTCTACTTCCCAAACTTTATTTATACTGCCATTAATCTTGGTAATTTCCTTGAGCTTTATGACATGACTTTTTGGCACATTGAGGGCATCACTATTTAACTTTCCAGTTTCTTAACTTTAATAGAATTTATTTGTTTTAGATTCTTTTCCTATCTTACCTGAAATTGACTAATGTTTCCCAAAAGGGTTCTGGATATTGGACGCAAATTTTGACATCTCATCTCAGATATTAGAAAACTCTAGTAGTGGGAAAGTTACTATAGTTTTTATTTTTTGCTAACTGCTAGTCAAGGGGTTAATTTTTTTAAAGTCAATTTCTTTACTCAATCCTCAACAACAAATCAACAGCTCTTTGTTTTTAAAATAGTTTGATATGGAGCGCCTGGGTGGCTCAGTCGTTAAGCGTCTGCCTTCGGCTCAGGTCATGATCCCAGGGTCCTGGGATCGAGCCCCGCATCCTGAGATAGAGCCCCGCATCCTGGGATCAAGCCCCGCATCCTGGGACTGAGCCCCGCATCGGGCTCCCTGCTCAGTGGGAAGCCTGCTTCTCCCTCTCCTGCTCCCCCTGCTTGTGTTCCCTCTCTAGCTGTGTCTCTCTCTGGCAAATAAATAAATAAAATTTGAAAAAAAAAATAGTTTGATATCCCATGCAGTAGAGGCATTTTGAGATTTTAAGTTTTTGGAATTAAAATGGAGCTTCTAAAAACATATTTTTATTTTAAAAAATATTTTATTTATTTATTTATTTGAGAGAGAGAAGGAGCAGGGGGAGAGGGAGAGGCAGACTCCTAACTGAGTACAGAGCCTGATGTGGGGCTCAATCCCAGGACCCTTGGATCATGACCTGAGCCGGAGGCAGCTGCTTAACTGGCTGAGCCACCCAGGCATCCCCTAAAAACATATTTTTAAATTAGTTAAAAATTTTATGTCAGTTTTCCATAAAATGGAAATAAATTGGCATAACTTTAATTCATTTACTTAACAAGAGTGAGAGAGGTCAATTTTACTTTTCTGAAATGCTCAGGTCACAAATATGTTGAAATGCTAATATTCATTAATTTGAGTCATGAGTATTCTGGAGTTCGTGATATTATTCTGTGTACTAGCTTGTATATTTTATACATTGTATTTTTTCCCCAAATAAGACAAAATCTTTAGTCCTGCCTTAAATCTTTTGATTTTCTGAGGAAGTAGGAAGCTGGGTTATATCCTGGTGAAATAGAAAATTTGTCCGTTTTGTTAGGTTAGGTAGTGGTGGCAGTTGACACGGTTTTATGTTAGTGTAGATGAGGAGGCAACGAAGGGGAATTTAATGTTAGTTCAATTAATGGTTGCGGAAACAAGCAATGAATAAGGTGTAATCTAAACAGAAAGCTTTCTGTTAAAAAAAATTATTTTGGAAGATAATGGATTGTCTGTCTAGAAAAGGCGTTAACTTTTCTCATATGACCCTCTCAACCAAAATAAGTTTGCCACCTAGATGTTAGTGGTTGTCTTTTTAACAGGCTGTTTCTTAAGTACCTATTTGCCATATGCCTAGTCTATATTTTTCAAACAGCACTTTAAGTAGAATTCAAATAATAAGAACCAAAGGGACTTGAGTTTTCCTTAATGTTTTAGAGGCTTTCTATGCTGTTTTTGCAAATGTAAGTAAGGTGGAGCTCATTTTGGCTGTGAGGGGTGGTCATAAACTACTGTTTCTCTTCAAACCCCTTCCCTCTCACCTATTTTCTAAGATTTATTCATTGTAATTGTTAATTTTCCTTTTCAAAATTCACTTTTAACAGAAGGCTCTGTTAGATGGCTCCAGGAGCAAGCAGCCCGCCGGCTCATTCTGGGCAGAGCAGGGAGAGGGTCCGGGGCTGGGGCTGGGGCTGGGGTGCCGGCGATGGGGGACTTCCAGGGAGAAAGTAGAGGAAAGACTGCAGTGACACTGCCCTCCCCGGGCGGGTTGAAGCATCTCACTGGTGACGGGTCTGAAAGCACGTGGCTACGTCATGGAAAGCCAGTCTTTTCAATGCAAACTTCAACTCCTCCTCCTCCTCCCCCTAATGCCTGTAACTCACATCCGAGGCTGGGCGAGGAATCCGGAGGGGAGATTTTCCTCATGCTCACCGTTGTTGGAAACTGGGAGAGTGACGGGAAGGAGGAAGGGGATCTGTGGCGCTCTCTACCTACTACCAGCCTGACCAGGGGAGGGGGCACCTGGATTTGCATCTTTTCTTCGTGGTGATTGAGAACTGCAGGTTCAATCCGATCCCACTGAGCACTGGCGATTGATTATTAAAAAAAAAAAACAAAAAAACCCGACACTGGGAGAAGGGAGGCTCTGTCTTCGGCTGTCAGACTCGATCTCGGAGGTGGTATTGGTGTGTGTGTGTGTGCTGGTGGTTTTTTTTTTTTTTTCTTTTCTTTTCTTTTTTTTCTTCTTTCTTTCTTTCTTTCCCTTTTCTTTTTTTTTTTTTTTTCCTTCTCTCCTAGGGGCTACACAATGGCAGTCTTCTCTCAGTGAGATGAATCCTGCTTTGCCTTCTGCAGACCCACCCATCCTCATAGCGATCAAGTAAAAGGCTATGGTTTTCTCTTTGGGGATC